>NW_024740662.1:0-13621 GCF_018991925.1 Homarus americanus | reverse complement strand
GATCAGGGGACTTTGTTATACTCGTCTGGGGACTTTGTTATACTCGATCAGGGAACTTTGTTACAGTCGATCAGGGGACTTTGTTATACTCGTTCTTGAGACTTTGTTATACTCCATTAGGGTCCTTTATTATACTCGATCAGGGGACTTAGTTATTCTCGATCAGGGGACTTTGTTATACTCGATCAGGCGACTTTGTTATACTCGATCAGGGGACTTCGTTATACTCGATCACGGGACTTTGTTTTACTCGCTCAGAGGACTTTGTTATACTCGATCTTGGGACTTTGTTATACTCCATTAGGGTCCTTTGTTTTACTCAATCAGGGGACTTAGTTATACTCTATCAGGGGACTTTGTTTTACTCGATCAGGGGATTTTGTTATACTCGATCAGGGGACTATGTTATACTCCATTAGGGTCCTTTGTTTTACTCAATCAGGGGACTTAGTTATACTCTATCAGGGGACTTCGTTTTACTCGATCAGGGGACTTTGTTATACTCGATCAGGCGACTTTGTTATACTCGATCAGGGGACTTCGTTATACTCGATCAGGGGACTTTGTTTTACTCCCTTAGGGTCCTTTGTTTTACTCAATCAGGGGACTTAGTTATACTCTATCAGGAGACTTTGTTTTACTCGATCAGAGGACTTTGTTATACTCGATCTTGGGACTTTGTTATACTCCATTAGGGTCCTTTGTTTTACTCAATCAGGGGACTTAGTTATACTCTATCAGGGGACTTTGTTTTACTCGATCAGGGGACTTTGTTATACTCGATCAGGGGACTATGTTATACTCGATGAGGGGACTTTGTTATACTCGACCAGAGGCCTTAGTTATACTCGAGCAGGGGGCTTTGTTATACTCGATCACGGGACTTTGATATGCTCGATCAGAGGACTTTGTTATACTCGATCAGGGGACTTTGTTATACTCGATCTTGGGACTTTGTTTAACTCCATTAGGATCCTTTGTTATACTCGATCAGGGGACTTTGTTATACTCGATCAGAAGACTTTGTTATACTCGATCTTGGGACTTTGTTATACTCCATTAGGGTCCTTTGTTAAACTCAATGTAAGGACTTAGTTATACTCGATTAGGGGACTTTGTTAGACTCGGTCAGAGGACTTTGTTACACTAGATCAGGGGACTTTGTTATACTCGATGAGGGGGCTTTGTTTAACTCGATCAGGGACTTAGTTATACTCGATCAGGGGACTTTGTTATACTCGATTAGGGGACTTTGTTATACTCGATCTTGAGACGTTGTTATAGTCCATTAGGGTCCTTTATTATACTCGATCAGGGGACTTTGTTATACTCGATCCGGGGCTTTATTATACTCGATAAGGGGACTTTGTTATACTCGACCAGGGGCCTTTGTTATACTCGATCAGGGGACTTTGTTATTCTCGATGAGGGGACTTTGTTATACTCGATCTTGGGACTTTGTTAAACTGAATCAGGGCCTTTGTTATACTCCATTAGGGGCCGTTGCTCGATCAGGGAACTTGTTGTAATCGATCAGGGACTTTGTTATGCCTTCCTGATCAGGGGCTTTGTTATACTCGGATCAGGAGACTTGTATATACTCAACTAGGGACTTGTTATATTCAGTCAGGGCCTTTTATACTCGCTGATCAGGGGCTTTTGTTAAACCTCCATCAGACTTTGTTATACTCGATCAGGGGACTTTGTTATACTCGATCAGGGGGCTTTGTTTTTCTCGATCAAGAGACTTTGTTATACTCGATTAGGGGACTTTGTTAAACTTGATCAGGGGGCTTTATTATACTCAATCAGGGGACTTTATTATAATCGATTAGGGGACTTTGTTATACTCGATCAGGGGATTTTGTTATACTCGACGAGGTGGCTTTGTTATACTCGATCAGAGGACTTTGTTACACTTGAACAGGGGACTTTGTTATACTCAATTAGGGGACTTTGTTATACTCGATGAGCGGGCTTTGTTTTACTCGATCAGGGGACTTTGTTATACTCGATCAGGGGACTTTGTTATACTCGATCAGGGGACTTTGTTATACTCGATCAGGGGACTTTGTTATACTCGGTCAGGGGACTTTGTTATAATCGATCAGGGGACTTTGTTATACTCGATCAGGAGAATTTGTTTTAATCGATCAGAGGACTTTGTTATACTCGATCTTGGGACTTTGTTATACTCGATAAGGGGAATTTTTTATACTCGATGAGGGGGCTTTGTTATACTCGATCAGGGGACTTTGTTATACTCGATCAGGGGTGTTTGTTTTACTCGATCAGGGTTCTTTGTTATACTCGAATATGGGAATTTGTTTTACTCGATCATGGAACTTTGTTATACACGACCAGGGCCTTTGTTATACTCGATCAGGGGACTTTGTTATTCTCGATCAGGGGACTTTGTTATACTCGATCTTGGGACTTTGTTAAACTCGATCTTGGGACTTTGTTAAACTCGATCAGCGGACTTTGTTATACTCGGTGAGCGGACTTTGTTATACTCGATGAGGGGGCTTTGTTTTACTCGATCAGGGGACTTTGTTATACTCGATCAGGGGACTTTGTTATACTCGATCAGGGGACTTTGTTTTAATCGATCAGAGGACTTTGTTATACTCGATCTTGGGACTTATGTTATACTCCATTAGGGTCCTTTGTTATACTCAATCATGGGACTTAGTTATACTCGATAAGGGGACTTTTTTATACTCGATGAGGGGGCTTTGTTATACTCGATGAGGGGACTTTGTTATACTCGATCAGGGGTGTTTGTTTTACTCGATAAGGGGACTTTGTTATACTCGATCAGGGGAATTTGTTTTACTCGATCAGGGGACTTTGTTATACACGTCCAGGGGCCTTTGTTATACTCGATCAGGGGACTTTGTTATTCTCGATGAGGGGACTTTGTTATACTCGATCTTGGGACTTTGTTAAACTCGATCTTGGGACTTTGTTAAACTCGATCAGCGGACTTTGTTATACTCGATCATGGGACTTTGTTATACTCGATGAGGGGGCTTTGTTTTTCTCGATCAGGGGACTTTGTTATACTCGATCAGGGGACTTTGTTATACTCGATGAGGGGGCTTTGTTTTACTCGATCAGGGGACTTTGTTATACTCGATCAGGGGACTTTGTTATACTCGTCGAGGGGGTTTTGTTATACTCGATTAGGGGACATTGTTATACTCGATCAGAGAACTTTGTTACACTAGATCAGGGTACTTTATTATTCTCGATCAGGGGACTTAGTTATACTCGATCAGGGGACTTTGTTATACTCGATGAGGGGCCTTTCTTCTACTCTATCAGGGGACTTTGTTTTTCTCGATCAAGGGACTTTGTTATACTCGATCAGGGACTTTGTTATACTCGAACAGGGGACTTTGTTATACTCGATCAGGGGACTTTGTTATACTCGATCAGGGGACTTTGTTATACTCAATCAGGGGACTTTGTTATACTCGTCGAGGGGGCTTTGTTATACTCGATCAGGGAACTTTGTTACAGTCGATCAGGGGACTTTGCAATACTCGTTCTTGAGACTTTGTTATACTCCATTAGGGTCCTTTATTATACTCGATCAGGGGACTTAGTTATACTCGATCAGGGGGCTTTGTTTTACTCGATCAGAGGACTTTGTTATACTCGATCTTGGGACTTTGTTATACTTCATTAGGGTCCTTTGTTATACTCAATCAGGGGACTTTGTTATACTCGATCAGGGGACTTTGTTATACTCGATTAGGGGACTTTGCTATACTCGTTCAGAGGACTTTGTTACACTAGATCAGGGGACTTTGTTATACTCGATCAGGGGACTTTGCTATACTCGATGATTGGGCTTTGTTTTACTCGATTAGGGGACTTTGTTATATTCGATCAGGGGACTTTGTTATACTCGATGAGGGGACTTTGTTTTAATCGATCAGAGGACTTTGTTATACTCGATCAGGGGACTTTGTTATACTCTAACAGGGGACTTTGTTATACTCGATCAGGGGACTTTGTTATTCTCGATCAGGGGACTTTGTTATACTCGATCAGGGGACTTTGTTATACTCGTTCTTGAGACTTTGTTATACTCCATTAGGGTCCTTTATTATACTCGATCAGAGGACTTAGTTACACTCGATCAGGGGACTTTGTTATACTCGATCTTGAGACTTTGTTATACTCCATTACGGTCCTTTATTATACTCGATCAGGGGACTTAGTTATACTCGATCAGGGGACTTTGTTATAGTCGATCAGGGGACTTTGTTATACTCGATCAGGGGACTTTGTTTTAATCGATCAGAGGGCTTTGTTATACTCGATCAGGGGACTTTGTTATACTCTAACAGGGGACTTTGTTATACTCGATCAGGGGACTTTGTTATTCTCGATCAGGGGACTTTGTTATACCTGATCAGGGACTTGTTATACTCTGATTAGGGACTTTTGCTATACTCGATCAGAGGACTTTGTTACACCAGATCAGGGACTTTGTTATACTCGATCAGGGGACTTTTGCTATACGCCGATGATTGGGCTTTGTTTTACTCGATTAGGGACTTTGTTATATCTTCGATGAGGGGACTTTGTTATACTCCAATGAGGGGCTTTGTTTTACTCGATCAGGGGACTTTGTTATACTCGATCAGTGGACTTTGTTATACTCGATCAGGGGACTTTGTTATACTCGTCGAGGGGGCTTTGTTATACTCGATTAAGGGACATTGTTATACTCGATCAGAGGACTTTGTTACACTAGATCAGGGGACTTTATTATGCTCGATCAGGGGACTTAGTTATACTCGATGAGGATCCTTTTATTATACTCGATTAGGGGACTTTGTTCTACTCGATCAGGGGACTTTGTTTTTCTCGATCAAGGGACTTTTGTTATACTCGATCAGGGACTTTTGTTATACTCGAACAGGGACTTTGTTATACTCGATCAGGGGACTTTGTTATACTCGATCAGGGGACTTTGTTATACCGATGAGGGACTTTGTTATACCGAACAGGGACTTGTTATACCTCGATCAGGGGACTTTGTTATACTCCGGATCTGGGGACTTTTGTTAAGACTCGAACAGGGGACTTTTGTTATACTCGATCAGGGACTTGTTATACTCTGATCAGGGGACTTTGTTATACTCGACTGTATGACTTTGTTATGCCTCGATCAGGGACTTTCGTTATACTCGATCAGGGATTCTTTGTTTTACCCGGATCAGAGGACTTGTTATACTCTCGGATCTTGGGACTTTGTTATACTCCATTAGGGTCCTTTGTTTTACTCAATCAGGCGACTTTGTTATACTCGATCAGGGGACTTCGTTATACTCGATCAGGGGACTTTGTTTTACTCGAACAGAGGACTTTGTTATACTCGATCTTGGGACTTTGTTATACTCCATTAGGGTCCTTTGTTTTACTCAATCAGGGGACTTAGTTATACTCTTTCAGGGGACTTTGTTTTACTCGATCAGGGGACTTTGTTATACTCGATCAGGGGACTTTGTTATACTCGATCAGGGGACTTTGTTATACTCGTCGAGGGGGCTTTGTTATACTGGATCAGGGAACTTTGTTACAGTCGATCAGGGGACTTTGCAATACTCGTTCTTGAGACTTTGTTATACTCCATTAGGGTCCTTTATTATACTCGATCAGGGGACTTAGTTATACTCGATCAGGGGGCTTTGTTTTACTCGATCAGAGGACTTTGTTATACTCGATCTTGGGACATTGTTATACTGCATTAGGGTCCTTTGTTATACTCAATCAGGGGACTCTGTTATACTCGATCAGGGGACTTTGTTATACTCGATCAGGGGACTTTGTTATACTCGATCAGGGGACTTTGTTATACTCGTCGAGGGGGCTTTGTTATACTCGATCAGGGAACTTTGTTACAGTCGATCAGGATCTTGCAATACCTGTTCTTGAGACTTTGTTATACCTATTAGGGTCCTTTATTGTACTCGATCAGGGGACTTAGTTATACTCGGATCAGGGGTTTTGTTTTACCTGATCAGAGTGACTTTTGTTATACTCGATCTTGGGACTTTGTTATACTGCATTAGGGTCCTTTGTTATACTCAACCAGGGGACTTTGTTATACTCGATCAGGGGACTTTGTTATACTCGATTAGGGGACTTTGCTATACTCGATCAGAGGACTTTGTTACACTAGATCAGGGGACTTTGTTATACTCGATGATTGGGCTTTGTTTTACTCGATTAGGGGACTTTGTTATACTCGATCAGGGGACTTTGTTATACTCGATGAGGGGACTTTGTTTTAATCGATCAGAGGACTTTGTTATACTCGATCAGGGGACTTTGTTATACTCTAACAGGGGACTTTGTTATACTCGATCAGGGTACTTTGTTATTCTCGATCAGGGGACTTTGTTATACTCGATCTGGGGACTTTGTTATACTCGATCAGGGAACTTTGTTACAGTCGATCAGGGGACTTTGTTATACTCGTTCTTGAGACTTTGTTATACTCCATTAGGGTCCTTTATTATACTCGATCAGAGGACTTAGTTATACTCGATCAGGGGACTTTGTTATACTCGATCTTGAGACTTTGTTATACTCCATTACGGTCCTTTATTATACTCGATCAGGGGACTTAGACTATAGTTATACTCGATCAGGGGACTTTGTTATACTCGATCAGGGGACTTTGTTATACTCGATCAGGGGACTTTGTTTTAATCGATCAGAGGACTTTGTTATACTCGATCAGGGGACTTTGTTATACTCTAACAGGGGACTTTGTTTTACTCGATCAGAGGACTTTGTTATACTCGATCTTGGGACTTTGTTATACTCCATTAGGGTCCTTTGTTTTACTCAATCAGGGGACTTAGTTATACTCTATCAGGGGACTTTGTTTTACTCGATCACGGGACTTTGTTATACTCGATCAGGGGACTATGTTATACTCGATGAGGGGACTTTGTTTTACTCGATCAGAGGACTTTGTTATACTCGATCTTGGGACTTTGTTATACTCCATTAGGGTCCTTTGTTTTACTCAATCAGGGGACTTAGTTATACTCTATCCGGGGACTTTGTTTTACTCGATCAGGGGACTTTGTTATACTCGATCAGGGGACTATGTTATACTCGATGAGGGGACTTTGTTATACTCGACCAGAGGCCTTAGTTATACTCGAGCAGGGGGCTTTGTTATACTCGATCAGGGGACTTTGTTATGCTCGATCAGAGGACTTTGTTATACTCGATTAGGGGACTTTGTTATACTCGATCTTGGGACTTTGTTTAACTCCATTAGGATCCTTTGTTATACTCAATCAGGGGACTTAGTTATACTCGATCAGGGGACTTTGTTATACTCGATTAGGGGGCTTTGTTATACTCGATCAGGGGACTTTGTTATACTCGATCAGAAGACTTTGTTATACTCGATCTTGGGACTTTGTTATACTCCATTAGGGTCCTTTGTTAAACTCAATGTAAGGACTTAGTTATACTCGATTAGGGGACTTTGTTAGACTCGGTCAGAGGACTTTGTTACACTAGATCAGGGGACTTTGTTATACTCGATGAGGGGGCTTTGTTTAACTCGATGAGGGACTTAGTTATACTCGATCAGGGGACTTTGTTATACTCGATTAGGGACTTTGTTATACTCGATCTTGAGACGTTGTTATAGTCCATTAGGGTGTTTTATTATACTCGATCAGGGAACTTTGTTATACTCGATCCGGGGCTTTATTATACTCGATAAGGGACTTTGTTATACTCGATCAGGGGAGTTTGTTATACTCGATCAGGGGACTTTGTTATACTCGATCAGGGGACTTTGTTATACTCGATGAGGGGACTATGTTATACTCGATCTTGGGACTTTGTTAAACTGAATCAGGGGCCTTTGTTATACTCCATTAGGGGCCGTTGCTATACTGGATCAGGGAACTTTGTTGTAATCGATCAGGGGACTTTGTTATGCTCGATCAGGGGGCTTTGTTATACTCGATCAGGAGACTTTGTATATACTCAACTAGGGACTTTGTTATATTCAGTCAGGGGCCTTTCTTATACTCGATCAGGGGGCTTTGTTAAACTCCATCAGGGGACTTTGTTATACTCGATCAGGGGACTTTGTTATACTCGATCAGGGGGCTTTGTTTTTCTCGATCAAGAGACTTTGTTATACTCGATCAGGGGACTTTGTTATACTTGATCAGGGGACTTTATTATACTCAATCAGGGGACTTTATTATAATCCATTAGGGGACTTTGTTATACTCGATCAGGGGATTTTGTTATACTCGACGAGGTGGCTTTGTTATAGTCGATCAGAGGACTTTGTTACACTCGAACAGGGGACTTTGTTATACTCGATCAGGGGACTTTGTTATACTCGATGAGCGGGCTTTGTTTTACTCGATCAGGGGACATTGTTATACTCGATCAGGGGACTTTGTTATACTCGATCAGGGGACTTTGTTATACTCGATCAGGGGACTTTGTCATACTCGATCAGGGGACTTTGTTATACTCGATCTTGAGACTTTGTTATTATCCATTAGGGTCCTTTATTATACTCGATCAGGGGACTTAGTTATACTCGGTCAGGGGACTTTGTTATAATGGATCAGGGGACTTTTTTATACTCGATCAGGAGAATTTGTTTTAATCGATCAGAGGACTTTGTTATACTCGATCTTGGGACTTTGTTATACTCCATTAGGGTCCTTTGTTATACTCAATCATGGGACTTAGTTATACTCGATAAGGGGAATTTTTTATACTCGATGAGGGGGCTTTGTTATACTCGATCAGGGGACTTTGTTATACTCGATCAGGGGTGTTTGTTTTACTCGATCAGGGGACTTTGTTATACTCGATCAGGGGAATTTGTTTTACTCGATCAGGGAACTTTGTTATACACGACCAGGGGCCTTTGTTATACTCGATCAGGGGACTTTGTTATTCTCGATGAGGGGACTTTGTTATACTCGATCTTGGGACTTTGTTAAACTCTATCTTGGGACTTTGTTAAACTCGATCAGCGGACTTTGTTATACTCGATCAGGGGACTTTGTTATACTCGATGAGGGGGCTTTGTTTTACTCGATCAGGGGACTTTGTTATACTCGATCAGGGGACTTTGTTATACTCGATCAGGGGACTTTGTTTTAATCGATCAGAGGACTTTGTTATACTCGATCTTTGGACTTTGTTATACTCCATTAGGATCCTTTGTTATACTCAATCATGGGACTTAGTTATACTCGATAAGGGGACTTCTTTATACTCGATGAGGGGGCCTTGTTATACTCGATGAGGGGACTTTGTTATACTCGATCAGGGGGTGCTTTGTTTTACTCGATCAGGGGACTTTGTTTATACTCGATCAGGGGACTTTGTTACTTACTCGATCAGGGGACTTTGTTATACTCGATCAGGGGACTTTGTTATACTCGATCAGGGGACTTTGTTATACTCGTCGAGGGGGCTTTGTTATACTCGATTAGGGGACATTGTTATACTCGATCAGAGAACTTTGTTACACTAGATCAGGGTAACTTTATTATTCTCGATCAGGGGACTTAGTTATACTCGATCAGGGGACTTTGTTATACTCGATCAGGGGACTTTCTTCTACTCTATCAGGGGACTTTGTTTTTCTCGATCAAGGGACTTTGTTATACTCGATCAGGGGACTTTCTTATACTCGAACAGGGGACTTTGTTATACTCGATTAGGGGACTTTGTTATACTCGATCAGGGGACTTTGTTATACTCGATCAGGGGACTTTGTTATACTCCTCGAGGGGGCTTTGTTATACTCGATCAGGAGACTTTGTATATACTCAACTAGGGACTTTGTTATATTCAGTCAGGGGCCTTTCTTATACTCGATCAGGGGGCTTTGTTAAACTCCATCAGGGGACTTTGTTATACTCGATCAGGGGACTTTGTTATACTCGATCAGGGGGCTTTGTTTTTCTCGATCAAGGGACTTTGTTATACTCGATCAGGGGACTTTGTTATACTTGATCAGGGGACTTTATTATACTCAATCAGGGGACTTTATTATAATCCATTAGGGGACTTTGTTATACTCGATCAGGGGATTTTGTTATACTCGACGAGGTGGCTTTGTTATAGTCGATCAGAGGACTTTGTTACACTCGAACAGGGGACTTTGTTATACTCGATCAGGGGACTTTGTTATACTCGATGAGCGGGCTTTGTTTTACTCGATCAGAGGACTTTGTTATACTCGATCAGGGGACTTTGTTATACTCGATAAGGGGACTTTGTTATACTCGATCAGGGGACTTTGTCATACTCGATCAGGGGACTTTGTTATACTCGATCTTGAGACTTTGTTATACTCCATTAGGGTCCTTTATTATACTCGATCAGGGGACTTAGTTATACTCGGACAGTGGATAGTTCACTATCCCTGGACTGAAGTACTCAGCGTGGATGACGTGGAAACCAAATGGATAAATTATACCAACACCACCACCGAAGCTCACCACCACTTCTTCCCCGAGAAGTCCGTCAGATCTCACCCAGCTGACTTGCCCTGGATCACACCTCGGATCAAAAGACTTATGCAACAGAGAGACAGAGCCTTTCATCTCAATGACCACATCCGCTACAGGTCACTTCGCAACAGAGTCATCCGCGAAATACGCACTGCAAAGAAGTCCCACTACCCAACCAAATTACAACACCTGAAGCAGACCAACATCAGTCAATGGTATGGTAAGCTTAAAGAACTCTGTGGACTAAACAATATGACACACCCCCTCCCCTTCCTTAGCCATCTCACCAATGTTGACGCAGCTGAGCAAACAAATAACCATTTCGCTACTATATGCCAGACGCTCCCACGGCTTGACACAACCACTCTCCCTGCTTACCTACCAGCCCCCCTTCCCACTGACTTAGTAGAGGAATTTGACGTAGCAAAACGCCTGGACAAACTAAAATTAAAACGCTCTACCACCCCCATTGACTTACCAATGAAACTATTCAAGGAGTTCTCCCCGGAGCTTGCTAAACCCCTCTGCTCCATCATCAATGCTTCTCTCAGTCAAGCCAGATGCCCAGCTGACTGGAAGACCTCTTATGTATCACCAGTGCCCAAGTCGACCAGCCCACAATCCTTAAATCAGCTAAGACCTATTGCAATCACCCCAATACCCAACCTAATCTGTGAAAGTTTTGTGTTTGACTGGGCTTATGCTGATATTGCAGGAGTCGTAGACCCTCAGCAATTTGGCAACATGAAAACTTCCTCCACCACTCACTGTCTTGTCAGCTTTCTCGATTACATATACCGCCATCTCGAGAAACGAAAAACGTCTGTAGCTGTCGCCTTCATTGATTTCACTAAAGCGTTCGACCTAGTCGACCACAATATAATCATAAACAAAGCTATTGACCTCGGGCTTCGGAGAAGTCTCATACCATGGCTTACAGACTTCCTCAGTGACCGACGCCAAGCTGTACGCTTCCGAGGGGCTGTCTCCACCTTTCAGTCACTCACCTGTGGCGTACCCCAAGGCACCAAGATGGGACCACTCTGCTTCCTTATGCTCATCAATGATGCCCTAAGAGAAACCCCTGCTCGCTGGAAATATGTCGACGACTCCACCATTGGGATCAGCGTCAACAATTCTGCTCCCAACTATACCGCCCTCCAGGATTTATTGAACAGTCTCCAAAACTGGGCCACCAACAACCATGTCACCATCAACCATACCAAGACCATGGTTATGCACATCAACCTCTCCTCCGACATTGTCCCACCTCCTTCCATTACCCTAGGTCCGAACACACTCCAGGTTGTAGATTCCACGAAGCTCCTCGGCGTCACCATAGACAACAAACTAAATTGGAAACCACACGTCAGTGAAGTTGTCAAATCCTCCAGTTTCCGTCTCCACCTCCTCCGCCGACTCAAGTCCCTCGGAGTTCCCGCACACGAGCTCCTCAGTGTATACACAACATTCATACTTCCCAAGCTCACCTATGCCTCCCCCACCTGGTCTTCCTCCCTAAATGCCACACAACGTAAACACCTAGAAAAAGTGCAAAAGAGGGCATGCAAGATTATTCTCTCCCCTTCCTACTCCACATATCAAGAAGCGCTCAACACACTGACCCTTTCGACTCTCACTGACCATCACCACGGCCTCATCTGCAAATTTGGTAAGAAGCTTCTACACCACCCCCGACACCGGCCCCTACTACCACCTGAGATCCCCTGTCCGAGAATTGCTGTTCGACACCACAACCGCATCCAGCCCATACGTGCACGAACTGATCGCTATAAGAACAGCCCAATCCCAACCATTGTAAAAATTATCAATAACATGTAATAAATCAGTGTATTCACTCCCAGTAAACACTGCTCCCTACACTGTCACTATGTTGAAATGAACTGTAGTTTGAGCTGATCCCCATCTAAGTTACTATATGTCTTATTTGTGTCACTCATGTCACTTGTATATTATTTGTAATTCGTAACCCATTCCCCAAATATGTAACTGTATATTTTCAGCCTTCTGGCTGCCAAGCTCTTTCAATAAACCGTTAATTATTATTATTATTATTATTATTATTAATCGATCAGGGGACTTTGTTATACTCGATCAGGAGAATTTGTTTTAATCGATCAGAGGACTTTGTTATACTCGATCTTGGGACTTTGTTATACTCCATTAGGGTCCTTTGTTATACTCAATCATGGGACTTAGTTATACTCGATAAGGGGAATTTTTTATACTCGATGAGGGGGCTTTGTTATACTCGATCAGGGGACTTTGTTATACTCGATCAGGGGTGTTTGTTTTACTCGATCAGGGGACTTTGTTATACTCGATCAGGGGAATTTGTTTTACTCGATCAGGGAACTTTGTTATACACGACCAGGGGCCTTTGTTATACTCGATCAGGGGACTTTGTTATTCTCGATGAGGGGACTTTGTTATACTCGATCTTGGGACTTTGTTAAACTCTATCTTGGGACTTTGTTAAACTCGATCAGCGGACTTTGTTATATTCGATCAGGGGACTTTGTTATACTCGATGAGGGGGCTTTGTTTTACTCGATCAGGGGACTTTGTTATACTCGATCAGGGGATTTTGTTATACTCGATCAGGGGACTTTGTTTTAATCGATCAGAGTACTTTGTTATACTCGATCTTGGGACTTTGTTATACTCCATTAGGGTCCTTTGTTATACTCAATCATGGGACTTAGTTATACTCGATAAGGGGACTTTTTTATACTCGATGAGGGGGCTTTGTTATACTCGATGAGGGGACTTTGTTATACTCGCTCAGGGTTGTTTGTTTTACTCGATTAGGGGACTTTGTTATACTCGATCAGGGGAATTTGTTTTACTCGATCAGGGGACTTTGTTATACACGACCAGGGGCCTTTGTTATACTCGATCAGGGGACTTTGTTATTCTCGATGAGGGGACTTTGTTATACTCGATCTTGGGACTTTGTTAAACTCGATCTTGGGACTTTGTTAAACTCGATCAGCGGACTTTGTTATACTCGTCGAGGGGGCTTTGTTATACTCGATTAGGGG
>NW_024740661.1:0-24456 GCF_018991925.1 Homarus americanus | reverse complement strand
TCCTGAGGGAGTCTCCACCATACAGTACTCCCTCAACAGTACCAACACCATGCAGCCTCAAGGAGTCTCCACCATACAGTGCCTCAACAGTACCAAATAATTCATAAAGAGCCCTAAGGAGTTCCACCATACAGTACTCCTCAACAGTACCAGGCACCATAAAAGAGCCTCTAAGGAGTCTCCACCATACAGTACTCCCTCAACAGTACCAACACCATAAAGAGTCTCTAAGGAGTTCTCCACCATACAGTACTCCCTCAACAGTACCAACAATTCATAAAAAAAAAAAAAAAAAAGAGAGAGAGAGAGAGAGAGAGAGAGAGAGAGAGAGAGAGAGAGAGAGAGAGAGAGAGAGAGAGAGAGAGAGAGAGAGAGAGAGAGTACTGTAGCAAGAAGAGTTTACAAGTTGTACTCTGTTGCACTGTAACAGTAAACAATTTGCATCATTTTTGTTGTAAGTTAAATAAATTAGCAGGTACATTATTGTACAGATGCTCACACTAACACAGACACTGTCAATGTTTAAACTGAATTAACAGTACTAGCACCATAAAAGAGCCTCTAAGGAGTCTCCACCATACAGTACTCCCTCAACAGTACCAACACCATAAAGAGTCTCTAAGGAGTCTCCACCATGCAGTACTCCTCAACAGTACCAACACCATAAAAAAAAAGAGAGAGAGAGAGAGAGGAGAGAGAGAGAGAGAGAGAGAGAGAGAGAGAGAGAGAGAGAGAGAGAGAGAGAGAGAGAGAGAGAGAGAGAGAGTACTGTAGCAAGAAGAGTTTACAAGTTGTACTCTGCTGCACTGTAACAGTAAACAATTTGCATCATTTTGTTGTAAGTTAAATAAATTAGCAGGTACATTATTGTACAGATGCTCACACTAACACAGATGACTGTCAATGTTTAAACTGAATTATGCTTAAATATAGTGAAACACAGTAGAGTATTTCCCTGGTAACACAGTGGGCAGGAGGCTAACACAGTGGGCAGGAGGCTAACACAGTGGGCAGGAGGCTAACACAGTGGGCAGGAGGCTAACACAGTGGGCAGGGAGGCTAACACAGTGGGCAGGAGGCTACCACAGTGGGCAGGAGGCTAACACAGTGGGCAGGAGGCTAACACAGTGGGCAGGAGGCTAACACAGTGGGCAGGAGGCTAACACAGTGGGCAGGAGGCTAACACAGTGGGCAGGGAGGCTAACACAGTGGGCAGGAGGCTAACACAGTGGGCAGGAGGCTAACACAGTGGGCAGGAGGCTAACACAGTGGCAGGAGGCTAACACAGTGGGCAGGTGGCTAAGCACAGTGGGCAGGAGGCTAACACAGGCAGGCTAACACAGTGGGCAGGAGGCTAACACAGTGGGCAGGAGGCTAACACAGTGGCAGGAGGCTAACACAGTGGGCGGAGGCTAACACAGTGGGCAGGAGGCTACACGGTGGTGGTGGGCCACAGTAGGAGGCTAACACAGTGGGCAGGAGGCTAACACAGTGGGCAGGAGGCTAACACAGTGGGCAGGAGGCTAACACAGTGGGCAGGGAGGCTAACACAGTGGGCAGGAGGCTAACACAGTGGGCAGGAGGCTAACACAGTGGCAGGAGGCTAACACAGTGGGCAGGAGGCTAACACAGTGGGCAGGAGGCTAACACAGTGGGCAGGAGGCTAACACAGTGGGCAGGAGGCTAACACAGTGGGCAGGAGGCTAACACAGTGGGCAGGAGGCTAACACAGTGGGCAGGAGGTCAACACATGAATAATTCACCTGAGAAATTCTGTGACTGTTAAGATTTTGCTAAGAATGATAAAAACAACCATTTTGACAGAAGCAAAACCATCTGGAGCTCCAAGACAAACTTTAAGTATCAGTTCTGGATACAGACCATTGTTAACTAACACTTGTTAAGAAGTAGGTGACTGATATCTGGTGTGTAGGGCGAGAGCACTGCTCCTACACAACACCACAGAGGCGGCTAACTGTCTGAAGGACCAGTTTGTTTACTCTTTTGTAATGATCACTAATGCTAACAAGATCTGTGTCACTGAACATGTTATAAAAATATCACAAATTTATTTATTTATTTTTCACGAAAAACCATCGTCTACAATGGTGGACAGTCAGTCTGAGGAAATTGCACAATGGTGATGGAATGTTAATGGAATGTCAGGTTTAAATGATATTTAAAATGCACTAAATATATATACACAGTAAGGTACAGTACTGTACTGCATAAGTAATATATATATAAATCACATTAATATTGAGAAGTATTATATTATACTGTACAACTACTGTTCATTGCCAGAAAACTCCAGCCAAGTATAGCAGTGGTGACAAACTGCAGCAGCAAAGGTTTAATAGCTACAGTACAGTACAGGTGGATTATCTACCAGTATACCATATATTTATACTAAACTTTCACAATGTTGACATATACCTGTAATACAATTACCCTGTACTGCAGTACAATACAGTACTGTATGGATAAACATATATATAATAATACAGTACTGAACCATTTATCCATTGCCAAAAAATTTAAGCCAATCATGTTTATGATATGTTAACAAAAAGTAGCAGTCACAGAGGAAGCACAAGCGGGTGTTGGAAACCTGACTGTTGACAGGTGTTGTGGCCTCAGTCTTCTCACTCTGCTGGGGATTAATGTCAGGTTGAGACGTGTCTCAGGTGTAAAATTCCCAATACCCATTTGTGTTTCTTTGCTGGCACAACCCGTCTGTCCAAATGAATCCTCAGATACTAGTCTGTTCATTATGTCTCTCTTCCTGGCTCATGATTGGCCAGCTAGTAAACCAATAATTAATGAACTATACTATAAATTGACTCAAATTTGATACCACAGACGTTACTGCCCCATTATACAATCACAAGAACATACATCATATTGGTGGAGACCGAGTGCGATATTTCCATAATGAACAGACTATAGTCAACAATACCAACTACTGTACAGCAGGAAGGACGCTCAGAGTCTCAACACTTTCAGGTGGTGTTCTATGAGTAATAATAAATCATATACAGAACTTTGCAGTGATGTGAGCCAGACCGAGAACACAAATGGCACCATTCCTAAATTTAGCTTCAGGCTGATTAAGCTGGTGGGAACTCTTCAGGAGAACACTTGGGGGTGGCGGTGCTAATCTTCAGGTGGTCCATTAAGGCTAAAATTAGCAATGTTACGTTGGTGTTCTCAGTGTGGACTCAATCACATCACTGATAGTTTGTAAAAAGCACTGCTGGGGTCTGATATACTGTACCGTACTGTACTGTTCTCACTTTACAATACCAAGACAAAGTAACATATTTACTGCATTAATTATATTGTGAATCTTGATAACTCTGGAGCTTTGGTCACTGTTAAGGTACAGATGTGGACAAAATTCCCTGAACACTTGGTAATATCTGGCATCTATACCTGGGTCATATATATGATTGGTTTGTGTCTAATAACGCTGCTATTTGTCACATATTTTGTCACTAAAACTCTCTCTCTAACACAATAAAATATCTTAGAAAATACAATAAAATTCCCGTCTCCGTCAGTTCCAGACAATCCCGATGGACTCACATGCCGAATACTGCCAAGTGTCCGGGTAATTTTGTCCACAATTGTACGGTCTCAGTTGTATTTCAGCCCCAACTTTTGTCTTTACACCAAATATTATCTTGTTCATTATAGACTAGAGTTTGTTCATGATGACTTAATATGTTGTGGCTAATTACACCTCTTTAACCTTATGACTTAACTGAGACTAGACAAAGTTCGCTATTAAGGTGACCAACAGCTAGTGTGTCAGTTCACCAAATAAGAGAGATGTAAAATATATGATCATACAAACAGACTTGATCCTGACCAGGATTCCATTAAGTGACTCTCAGTGTTTCATACATCTTGTAAGGACACAGGTCCTTCTTGCTCTCACCTGGGGCTGTAAACACATGTGTCCACAATAAAAGGAATTATGTTCTCGGCATCAACCTAAGTTCTTATTTTGAGTGTTTATTGTTTATGATGTAAAATAAGTACTGTACTGTAATAAAGTAAATGTAATGAATGTTAATGACTTAATACAACAATGTAAGATGTGAAAATGTGGACAAAACCATACAAGGAAGAGATCTTTACACACAATGGTCAAGTGTAAGTGTGGTGCACATACAGTATATATATGGCTTCCCTTGCATGTGTTTGACAGGCACTGGGTAACACACCTTGTAATGCTGGTGAGAGTGAGGGAGACCTGTAAGTGATTGTCACATCTGGAGGCCCTAGACCTCAACAGTGAGTAAGATTCCCTTGTTGAGGAAGATGTTTTACAAGCTAGTTCATCTCTTGTTCGTCCTCGGGATCCCTTCTCAGTTACTTGATTAATTAAAACTCCAGTAAACTGGGGAATGGGACAACTGGCCGCCGCGGACTGGGGGTAAACTGCAAACGCCTATTTAGGTTAGGTTAGGTTAGGTTAGGTTAGGTTAGGTTAGGTTAGGTTAGGTTTGGTTTGGTTTGGTTAGGTTAGGTTAGGTTTGGTTAGGTTAGGTTAGATTGTCAACAAAAAGTTCCATATGGCGGCCAGTCGGCCGCGGCGAGTTTCCCGCGGCCAGTTGGGCTGCGGCCAGATGGCGGCGGCCAGTTGTCCTAGACCCAGTAAACTGAACCTCCTGTTCCTCCACGAGATGTACAATATGTCGCACTTCATAGCGAAGCAACAGCGTACCACTACACACATTTTCCTACACCACCAGCCTCTTATCCCTCACTCAAGCCACACCACCTCTCTCTATAGATCATCTCTGCAGCTCAAGAGTCAAGACCTACCAACAACAATGGAAACATTAACTGTTCAGTATAGTAGTGGAGACTTTACAGAAGCACAGGAAAACATTTATCATACAATGAGAACAGTAAACCAGGATGGAACAATCCTCCTGTCATGTACTGTAACCCACTACCTCCTGGGTACAGTGTATCAGCTCCTGTCATGTACTGTAA
Organism: Homarus americanus; assembly: GCF_018991925.1. Taxonomy (NCBI): domain Eukaryota; kingdom Metazoa; phylum Arthropoda; class Malacostraca; order Decapoda; family Nephropidae; genus Homarus; species Homarus americanus. Next base: position 19,446 of record NW_024740661.1, on the reverse strand, counting down.
CCCACTACCTTCTGGGTACAGTGTTTCAGCTCCTGTCATGTACTGTAACCCACTACCTTCTGGGTACAGTGTTTCAGCAGCTACAACATTTACAAAACCAAACCAAAAACATTGTAGCAGTGTTAATATAGACAGAGGACAAAAGAGATGTAAAGCAAGAGTGTAAATATGTTATACAGAGAGTGAAGACCACAACAGATGGGTCTGACTAAACAATAACTCCTTACACACAAGACAACCTTTAACATATAACTACACCTTCTACAGGCAACAAGAAAAACAAAGATTAAAAGTAATACACAAACACAGGAAATCTATAAACTGTTGTCCAATTAATGGGTATTTGTTCTTCTTCCTAAGCTAAGTAAAATATTTCATGGTAAAACTTGACACACTGGTAGGCTGTGTACAGTACTGCTATACTTATCCAGTCATGACAAAAATTCCCACACAAGATTAAAAATGTTTCACTAAAAAGTTGGATAAATTTTTTTCTTCTTCAATTTTTAAAGAACATAAATTACTACCTAAGATTATACTGTACTGTGGACCTGACTGATAATTCTATACTAACTTATCATCAATATTAACTACCAAATACAGTCCTATATAACACTACATACACTAACTCTTTGGTGGTTGCTGGCTCATGTTCTTATACTGTACTTAACTTTGGCTCGTCTGGCTCATGGTCGTTATGGAGTATTAATGGTTCATGGTGGTTGTGGAGCCTCATTAATGGTTCATGGTGGTTGTGGAGCCTCATTAATGGTTCATGGTAGTTGTGGAGCCTCGTTAATGGTTCATGGTAGTTGTGGAGCCTCGTTAATGGTTCATGGTGGTTGTGGAGCCTCGTTAATGGTTCATGGTGGTTGTGGAGCCTCGTTAATGGTTCATGGTGGTTGTGGAGCCTCATTAATGGTTCATGGTGGTTGTGAGCCTCATTAATAGTTCTTGGTTGTGGGCCTGTTAATGGTTCATGGTTGTGGAGCCTCGTTAATGGTTCACGGTGGTTGTGGAGCCTCATTAATGGTTCAGTGGAGCCCATTAATGGTTCATGGTAGTTGTGGAGCCTCATCATGGTAGTTGTGGAGCCATATTTAATGGTTCATGGTGGTTGTGGAGCCTCGTTAATGGTTCATGGTGGTTGTGGAGCCTCGTTAATGGTTCATGGTGGTTGTGGAGCCTCGTTAATGGTTCATGGTGGTTGTGGAGCCTCGTTAATGGTTCATGGTGGTTGTGGAGCCTCGTTAATGGTTCATGGTGGTTGTGGAGCCTCGTTAATGGTTCATGGTGGTTGTGGAGCCTCGTTAATGGTTCATGGTGGTTGTGGAGCCTCATTAATGGTTCATGGTTGGTTGTGGAGCCTCGTGTGGTTCATGGTGGTTGTGGAGCCTCATTAATGGTTCATGGTGGTTGTGGAGCCTCATTAATGGTTCATGGTGGTTTGGAGCCTCATTAATGGTTCATGGTGGTTGTGGAGCCTCATTAATGGTTCATGGTGGTTGTGGAGCCTCATTAATGGTTCATGGTGGTTGTGTGGAGCCTCATTAATGGTTCATGGTGGTTGTGGAGCCTCATTATGGTTCATGGTGGTTGTGGAGCCTCATATGGTTCATGGTGGTTGTGGGCCTCGTTAATGGTTCATGGTGGTTGTGGAGCCTCATTAATGGTTCATGGTAGTTGTGGAGCCTCGTTAATGGTTCTTGGTGGTTGTGGAGCCTCATTAATGGTTCATGGTAGTTGTAGAGCTCCAATTAATGGTTCATGGTGGTTGTGGAGCCTCATTAATGGTTCATGGTAGTTGTGGAGCCTCATTAATGGTTCATGGTGGTTGTGGAGCCTCATTAATGGTTCATGGTGTGGAGCCTCATTAATGGTTCATGGTGGTTGTGGAGCCTCATATTAATGATTCATGGTGGTTATGGAGCCTCGTTAATGGTTCATGGTGGTTGTGAAGCCTCGTTAATGGTTCATGGTGGTTGTGGAGCCTCATTAATGGTTCATGGTGGTTGTGAAGCCTCATTAATGGTTCATGGTGGTTGTGGAGCCTCATAAATGGTTCATGGTGGTTGTGGAGCCTCGTTAATGGTTCATGGTGGTTAGTGGAGCCTCGTTAATGGTTCATGGTGGTTGTGGAGCCTCGTTAATGGTTCATGGTGGTTGTGGAGCCTCGTTAATGGTTCAGGTGGTTGTGGAGCCTCGTTAATGGTTCATGGTGGTTGTGGAGCCTCGTTGGTGGATGTGGTGGTTGTGGAGCCTCGTTAATGGTTCATGGTGGTTGTGGAGCCTCGTTAATGGTTCATGGTGGTTGTGGGCCCTCGTTAATGGTTCATGGTGGTTGTGGAGCCTCGTTAATGGTTCTATTTGAACATGTACATTTCTCTCAAGATGTTTATAGACTTGTACTATAATAATGTTTCCCATAGTAATGAATCTTGTGTTTAAGATTAATCAAAGCAACAAATAAGAGAACAGTAAACTAAACCTTGTCATACCTTATATAATGTATTGATTCACTAACCTGAAGAACTACTGTAAGTACTTTACTGTGGTGGTCAATAGAGCAGTTTCTGTACAACTATACACCACCACATGTGTCATATAATAACTCATAGTTTCCTGTAATATTAATAAAACAAATTACATAAATAAACAGATACACTGTATTGTAACTGATAAATTACTCATAAATAGTGTCTAAACACGTTTGTATAATAAATATATATATTACAAACTGATTAAATTCCATAATGTATTGTTCTCGGATGAGATTCTTGGTGGAATGCCAAACTTGGTAGATGGCCAGTACAGCACAGCACAGTACAGTATAGTACAGCACAGCACAGTACAGTTCAGTACAGTACAACACAGCACACTACAGTACAGTACAGTACAGGCAATTACAGTACAGTACAGTACAGTACAGTACAGTACAGTTCAGTACAGTTCAGTACAGTACAGCACACTACAGTACAGTACAGTACAGTACAGTACAGTACAGTACAGTACAGCACAGCACAGTACAGTTCAGTACAGTACAGCACAGCACACTACAGTACAGTACAGTACAGCACAGTACAGTTCAGTACAGTTCAGTACAGTACAGCAGTTTACACTCGCTGTATCTCAAACAACTTTACATCAGTGTCGTACCAGATTGGTGGGTCAACATTTCTGAAAAAGAATAAAACTATATCAAAAATTTATCTTTAATTTTAACAATGACTGTGTAACCAGTGGTGGGGCTGTTATAAACAGTGGTGGGGCTGTGTGACCAGTGGTGGCCGTGTAACCAGTGGTGGGGCTGTGTAGTGGTGGGGCTGTGTAAACAGTGGTGGGGCTGTGTAACCAGTGGTGGCCGTGTAACCAGTGGTCGGGCTGTGTAACCAGTGGTGGGGCTGTGTAACCAGTGGGGTTCCCAGGGGGTCAGTACTAGGCCCTCTTGTTCATAATTACATAGCGATCTAGATACTGGGATCAGCAGTGACATAACATGTTTGCAGATGACACCAAAATAGGGTTGGAGATTAATTCAGGGCAGGATAAATGCACTACAGAAGGATCTAAATAAACTGCAGGGTGGTCTGAAAATGGCAAATGAAATTCAACACCAGCAAGTGCAGGCGTGCTTAATATTGGAAGAACAAATACTGACAATGTATACAGCCTTAACAATATCAACCTTGAAAGTCGACTTGTGAAAGAGACCTTGGGATACTGTAAGCCAGGACCTCGGCCCTGAAATACAGTGAGTTAATGATCAAAATAAAGGGAAACAGAGTATTGGGTTTTATATCTAGAAGTGTAAGTAAGAAGAGTGCAGGGGTCATATGCAACTATATCTTGCGCTAAGTCAGCCGCACCTTCGATTATGCGGTTCAGTTCTGGTGCCCTTATTATAGAATGGATATCAATTCACTAGAGTCGGTGCAGCGAAGAATGACGAAAATGATTCGGGAACTTAGAAACCTTCCATATCAGGATAGGTTAAGAGACTAAACTTGCATTCTGAAAAGGCCGAATAGTGTGGGGGGCTATGATAAAAGTATTTAAGTGGGTGAAAGGAATCAATAAAGGGGATATAGATAAAGTTCTTATAATATCTGAGCAGGATAGGACTCAGAGCAACGGATTTAAGTTGGATAAGTTTAGGTTTAGGAGGGAATGGAAGGAACTGGTTTACAAATAGGGTGGTGGACGAGTGGAACAAGCTTAGCAACTTTGTAGTAAGTACTGGAATGCTGGAAAGTTTCAAGAGGCTGGATAGATTCATGGATGATAGAGAGTGGTAGTAACTCTCGACAGGACTTACTATGCACAGGCCAACCTGCCTATTGCAGACTCTTATTTACTTATGTTTTCTTATGTAGTACAGTACAGTACAGTACAGTACAGTACAGTATGATACACTACAGTACAATTACCTGCAATTACAGTACACTGTACAGTACAGTAGAGTACTACAATAGAGTACAGTTCAGTATACTACGTTACAGTACAGTACAGTACTACAGTATGATAATTACTACAGTACAGGAGAGTACAGTACAGGAGAGTACAGTACAGTACACTACAGTAAGTACAGTACAGTAAGAGTACAGTACAGTACAGTACAGTACAATTACAGTACTACAGTACAATTACTACAGTACTACAGTACACTACACTACAGTGCACTACAGTACAGTACAATACAGTACAATACAGTACACTACAGTACAGTACAGCACAGCACAGTACAGTACAGTATAGTACAGTACAGTATACTACAATTACACTACAGTACAGTACAGTACGGTTCAGTACAATACCATACAGTACACTACAGTACACAGTACAGTACCTACAGTACAGTGCAGTAAAGCACAGTACACTACAGTACAGTACACTACAGTACACTACAGTACAGTACAGTACAATTACACACAGTACAGTACATTACACTACAATACACTACACCAGTACAGTACACTACAGTACAGTACACTACAATACTACAGTACAGTACAGTACAGTTCAGTACAATACCATACACTACAGTACACTACAGTATAGTACAATTAGTACACTGCAATTACAGTTACACTACACCACAGTACAGTGCAATAAAATTACAGTACAGTGCATACAGTCAGTACAGTACATACCAGTACATGCATACCTGTACAATTACAGTACACTACAGTACAGTACAATACAGTACAATTACCTAGTACAGTTACTTTAGTATATTTCAGTACAGTACACTACAGATACAATTACACTACACACAGTACACTACAGTACACTACAGTACAGTACAGTACAGTACAGTGCACTACAGTACAGTACACTACACTACAGTACACTACAGTACAGTACAGTGTAAACTACAGTACAGTACACTACAGTACAGTACAGTACACTACAGTTACAGTACACTACACAATACTACAGTACAGTACAGTACAGTACACTACTACAATTACACTGCAGTTCAGTACAGTACAGTACACTACAGTACAGTACTACACTACAATACACTACAGTACAGTACACTACAGTACAGTACAGTACACTACAGTACAGTACAGTACCTACAGTACACTACAGTACAGTACAGTTACAGTACATTTACTACTACAATACACTACAGTACAGTACACTACAGTACAGAGTACAGTACAGTACAATGCACTACAGTACAGTACAGTACAGTACACTACAATGATACCTGTTCAGTACAGCCAATAGCACAGTACAGTACAGTATAGTACGATACAGTACACTACAATACAGTACAGTACAGTTCAGTACAATACCATACACTAAATTACACAGTATAGTACAGTACAGTACAATACACTACAGTACAGTTCACTGCAGTTTAGTGCAGTAAAATTACAGTACACTACAGTACAGTACACAGTACAGTTCATGTACAGTACATCCACTACAGTACAGTACACTACACTACACTACAGTACACTACACTACAGTACAGTACACTACAGTACACTACAGTACAGTACAGTACAGTTCAGTACAATACCATACACTACAGTACAGTACAGTGCAGTAAGAGTACACTACAGTACAGTACAGTGAATACCAATAAGTACAGTACAGTACACTACAATACAGTACACTACACTACAATACTACAGTACCAGTAAAAAGTACAGTACAGTACAGTACATACCTACACTTACACACTACAGTTACACTACAGTGCAAGTACAGTACAGTACAGTTGCAGTACAGTACAGTACACTAGAAGTGCAGTACAGTACAGTACAGTACACTACACTACAGTACAGAGTACAGTACAGTACAGTACAGTACAGTTACCTACAGTGTGATGCGGTACAGTACAGTCAATTACAGTACATTCACTGATGCCAGTACAGTACAGTACAGTGCAGTACAGTACAGTAAATCCTCGATAACGATGTTTCTAATAACAACGATTCATATTTAAGACCCTGGTTAATTTAGGACCAATTCAATTAACACCATTATTTTATTCATATTTAAGATGAAAATAGAATAGGAAACAAAATAAAATAAAATTTTATATAAATAACAACTAAATCCCAATCTGTATTACAATAAAACACACAAAACACTCCTTGCTACACGGAGGCTGCCGGGCTATGGTGGTAGCGCCAGCATCACTAGTATAAACAGTTGCAGCTGGCGGGCGCGCTTTTGATGCATCTGAACAGGAAAAACTTTCTCGGGTTTCTTACAGCATTTTTGAGTCCTTATTCAACATGGGCAAGAGCAAGTGATGGTAGTGCTGGTCCGAAAGTTAAAAGAAGCGTATAAGTTTAACGAGAAACTAGATGTGTTTAAAGCGAAAGGTGAGAGGTCTGTGGATATTACAGGTTGTACCTCTCTAGTCCGGCATTCTCTGGTCCGGAAACTCCCGTGGTCGGAACGATTTTAGTTTGTCAATTGGTAGATAGGCAGCTTTTTTTTTTTTTTTTATCACAATTATTATTATTACAGGAGTATTAAATTTTTTTTTGCCTCAGGCCCCAATGTGGGTCAGTGACCTGCCGGGTGGGCTAATCCCGTAAAAAAACAACAAAGCCGCGCGGGAAATTAAGGTCTGTTTACATTCGGCAGTTTGGCTGCTCTCTCTCTCTCTCTGCTTGTCTATACAGGTAAAATATTTAACCCTTCAATTTATGAGCAGTAAATAAGTGTTGCTTTCATATTCTTATGTAGAATGTGTGATATTTTTCATATGCTTGGTCTCATTTTTTTACCATTAATGGTTAGCTACTTATATTGTTCCATTTATTAACATTAAATAACATTACAGGTACTTCAAACAACCATATTAATTTTTCATTAATTTTACTACAGCTACAATCAGGGTCTTATTTTCTTCAGTTTTATATGTAGAACCAATCAGTCACTGGTTTTTAAGCTAACATAAACAATGCCGCAGCCGTCTAGATCTTCTATGTGTTTCATTCACGTATTATTAATAAATTGTATTGTTAATTTTGCATCACACAAACATTAATTCAATAAAACAAATTCAGAAACATTAATTAAAATTTATATGAACAGTAAATAAGTGTTGCTTTCATATATTCTTATGTAAATAATGGCGATATGTTTTCACGATAGCATACTTACATATCATGATCTCTCTTTTCTTTTACCTATATAATTAGCTACTTCCATTGTTCCATTTATTAACATTAAATAACATTACTTAAAACAACCATATTAATTTAACTACAGCTACAACCAAAGTCTTATTTTCTTCAGTTTTATATGTAGAACCAGTCAGTCACTGGTTTTGTAATCAACGAAAACAATGCTGTGTCATTTCTCGTTTGTTTTAATATTCTCGTGCTATTATTAATGAATTGTATTGCTCATTTTGCACATAAACATTAATTCAATAAAAGACATTCAGTAATAAACAATAATGAATCTTTTGTACATAAGAGAAATGGACGCTTGTTTACACGATTATGCAGGTCGTCTGCATCGCTATGGCCGCTTCAAACCCGTCTTAAATTCAAGTTTCCGCCATGAAAATTTTTATTCATTTATTTTTTTTGTGTGTGTTCCAATAAAATAGTTAACCTCACTTTTCGATGTTAATGTAACCTGAGGGTATCATGGAAAGCGAGAACGAAAGTGAATAACATAACATATGGGATTAATTGAAATGGAGTCCAGGCGATCCCCAAATTCCACTTTTTGAAGACACATAACTATGTTGGATTAAAAATAACATCCTAATTTTATGATGGTACATGCACACAATTAATACTTAAGAGGAAATAGAGAAATACAGTGGCTAGGTTAATGTCCATTCAAATAATGGACATGACTCCCTCCCTCTTCTCACACTACACTGCCGGCTCTTCCCTCTGAGAAATTTTGGGGAAAACCAGGTATAGTAATAAATAATACCTCAAACTAAAGTTAGGATAATATAATTATTATTGCTGGATTCCTTGTAAGACCAGGAATATTTTGAATATAAATGTCATATATTTTTTACAAAAGATAACATACTTACCAGATTAAATATTTTATCTAAAATTTTATGTCTAATGCAAATATATGATGTTTATATTCAAAATGATCACCAAATTGTAAGAATTTCAGCAATGTAAATTATATTCTGGCGGGTAATTTGTATGAATTTTTATGATTAAAACAAATATCTTCAGTTAATAAAAAAAAAAAATATTCTTCATGACACTCTCTGTCAATCAAAGTACCCCTACCTTGCCCTCTTCCAACCCGGCTGCTGTCCCCAACCTTCACCCCCACCAATCCCCCTCCCTTCAAGAGATGTTGGGTGAAAAATTTAGATTTTAACATTTTGTATTAAATAATACCTCAGATTAAAGTTAGGATAATATAATTGACATTGCTGGATTCTTTGTAAGACCAGGAATATTTTAAATATAAGCGCTATATATTTTGCACAAAAGATAACATACTTACTCAGATTAAACATTTTATCAAAATTTTATGTCTAATGCAAAATATATGATGTTTATATTCAAAATGATCACCAAATTGTAAGAATTCCAGCAATGTAAATTATATTCTGGCGGTAATTTGTATGAATTTTATGAGCTAAATAAAAATCTTCAGTTAATAAAAAAATTCTTTACACGGTAACAGATGGTCGGTCACGTCCCTTCCTCCCCACCCCCCACCAACGTCCTTACTAGATAAATGTGAATATCAGACTGTTTACCTTTTTAGTAATAAATAATAAATCAGACTAAAGTTAGATAATATAATTGACATTGCTGATTTTGTAAGATTAGAATATTTTGAATATAAATATCATATATTTTGCAAAAAAGATAACATATTTACTCAAGAGTAAATATTATATCTAAAATTTGTATGTCTAATGCAAATCTATGATGTTTATATTCAAAATGATCATCAAATTGTAAGATTCCAGCAGTGTAAATTATATTCTGGCCGGATAATTTGTATGAATTTTATGGCTAAATTAAAAAATTATACCACTGCAAGGGTAATACCCATCATGAATGTGAGCATCCTGGGTTCTGGCAGGGCACGCGAAGGTGAGGGTTGACAATGCTGAATTAAAACTCGGAAATTTGAGAAGCTACTATACGACATTTAACCCTTCAATATGTCTTAAAAGAGACCATGATGCAGAGAAAGTGGTGCTATGTTCAAGCATAAGCATCGTCACTGTCTATCCAGGAAAGGGTGAATTTCATGGTCCGGCTAATTTCATGGTCTGGCACCGTCAGGTCCCTAGGTTGCCGGACTAGAGAGGTACAACCTGTATATGGAGCAAGCAATGAACATATTTTCTGAAGTGGATCCATTAACAAAACGAAGCATTAAAATTAACGACGTGAATAAAACATAAGACCTCTACATAAAGATGTATAATGAGAAAAAGAAAGTGAAAGGTCTTTTAGACAACTTAGACTCAAAGGCCTAAACCATCAACTTCAGCTACTCCATCAAATTCAGCATCATACAGCTTCAACAACAACTTCGGGTTCACTAAGTTTCAGCAACAGCGACATCTTTTATGAAGCTACAGCTTCAGGCAGAGTTGACTACAGCTTCAGCCAGAGTTGGACCTACAGCTTGCTAATCAGAGCGAACTTACTGGCCAGCCAGAGTTGAACCACAGCTCAACAGAGTTGAGCCGATGACTTCGTCATCTGAGAAAAACTCACACAACAACATTGGCTGTCCTTGTGTTTTAGGACTTTACCACCATTGGTGAGCTGAATTTTAGTTTTACATTCATAAATATTATTTAAAACATATATGAACAGTAAATGAGTGTTGTTTTCATATTCTTAGTAGAGAAATGATGATATGTTTTCACATGTCGCACTTTTACTGTTCATCGTTCATTCCCAATCCATCTCGCTTTTTTTTACCATTAGTGGTTAGCTACTTTATTGTTCCATTTATTTACATTGAATAACATTACTTAAAAATATATATATTGTGACCCCGATTTCACGCGTCGGGACTTACGATATAGATAAATTTTTTTTTTCAAATGACACGATTTTCTATACGAAACGTTTCAAGTTAATTCAGTTCTATGTAATTAGAAATTATGGGGCCTCATGTATTTAGCTGACTACATTAAGGTAAGTGCTCAGTCACACTGTATCATTCCTTATTATTTATTACTTTTACTGTACTGTATTTCATTGTAGATTTTTATAAAAAAAAAAAATTATATTTTTATTTTATTTTTTATCTATGTCGGTATTATTCTTCGACCACGTTAATTCGGATTTAGGTCCCTAACCCTGTCAGAAGTCGGTCTAGCTGTATATTAATATCTTTACATTAATTTTACTACAGCTACAACTAGGTCTTATTTTTCAGTTTCAGATGGAGAACCATCGCCACGTGTAAACACCAACAACAAAGGCGCCTCTATCTCCTCTGTGTAACATATTTTTTATTTATATTGCAGTTGGGTCTTCTATTACACGGTCAATTGAACCCGTGGAGAAATGCGTAAATGAATAACAGAACATATGGGATTAATTGAAGAGAGATCGGCGCCCTAAACTACACTTTTTTTTCGACATACGTGACTCTTGTAGTCAAAATAACATCTTAATTTTATGGATGCTATACACAATTAATAATTAAGAGAAATATCAATAATATTAGGGTTTTTTAACACTTACGTTATAGAAAAGATGGCTGGGTACACGGATGGGGGTGTTGGTTCCAGGCAGAGGCAGATTATTGGCCCTCACCTGTATCATTGTATCAATTGTTCACTATCCACCACAGAGGCTTGCAGGGCCTCATTGTCAAACCCCAAAGTCCATTACCTCACTATCACTGATCATGCTGTGGTGGTAGATGAAGAACTCGCATTGTTTTTAATGACTGGGCGACCTTAGCAAGACTGCTCAGGCTACATTTCCCGCGTGAATGAGCAAATTTCACTGAAATTAAAGCATTTCAATTCTGGTGGACAGCGAATGACCAAACGCGTAAACAAAAACCGCAGAATCCAGACTCAACTGTATATGTATTCACAAACATTTTTTAAAGAATATAGTTTACAATTTTATGAATTGTATTGTTTTGGAAAAGAGGAAAGCCACAAAAAGAGATGAAAAGGTCACACTGGGAAACACATCTATTATTATTGATTTATTTTAATGGTAATCAATGATAGATGATTCACCTACACTGTAATGTTGGAGGACACATTAATGTTAGTGTTTATTATTCAGGATGTTAATCATGTTCCGGAATGGTTAGCCAGTACAGCTGGGTGTTATCCGCCCATTCCTTGACACTGGGTCTGAAACTCGATAACTTAGTGTGGTTGTTGTGTTGGCCACGGCTTTCTACATCATAGACAAATTCACACCAGGGTGGGTCTATGGCGTGCCATCCTCTAACACAAGGCAAACTATTATTATTACATACACATGGCTTGTTGCTTTGTAAAGGTTTGTGTTTTAAAACATAGGCAGTAGTGAAACTGTACAAACACAATCAGTTTTACACTAAAGAAAATTATGTTGAGAGAGAATTACCCAGACCATATTGTACTGTACTGTAATAATGTATTTCGTATTTTTACCAAACAATACTGTGTAGATACTGGCACCTGTGGGTACACCATGATGGTACTATACTGTAACCATCAACATGATAATTATACTGCCAATGATGCGGTAATTCTCAAGGCACAGAGGGTCCGTCAAAAGAATGCTTACTGGCTAAGCACAAGGAACATTAAGGAACAAATAGTTCACTTGGAAAACCAGGCAGTAATGTCAAAGACATACACAGAACAACAAGGAATGCGGGAAAAGAACAGGCTATTTAATAGGAGAGCAAGGGACCTCTGCACTTCCTCAAGGACACCATGGCTGTATACCTGGTGTTAGGGTCAAGACGGGCTTGCCAATCACTTGTCCTCAAAATCTAACCATGCATTATATTAAAGCAGAGTTTTAAATAAGCAATCTTTCAGAAATATTTTTGTATATTTCAGGTTCATTTTTTCCCAATTCTCTTGATAAGTGAGCAACATTTGGGTACCTGTACAATTTTGTTTAGCAATAATGCAAAATTACAACAGTGAAGAAATATTATTACAGAGGTTCCTGGGTTACGACGTCTGACTTACAAACATCTGGCAGAACATATAAAGGAGGCCCACAAAGATAAACTGAATTTACATTTTTATGGGAATTTATTATTTATTTCTTTCTTTTTCTTAAATTAAGTGATTTTAGATGTACATAAGAATTTAGGCTATGACATATATGGATTTAAATATTGTTCTTGCAAATACAGCATGCATATTAAGGTATGTGTTTTGACTTAAGAACGCCCGTAGAAATGAATTCTCACAAGAACCTGGACTGCCAGTATTGTATTGAAAAACAGACAAAAACAAAATGTGTGTGAGAGCCTGAGGTCAGTAAATTATCAGATGAAGATGGCTTTATTTCATTATTTATTTGTCTTTATTTTATATTTACTGGTACAGTATAAATTATTCCATGTACAAAGAATAACTTTTCCACCTGGACAAACTAATCGTTCTAGGTGAAATGCGGAGGTAAGTGAACCCCTGCCTGTTGACAAACCTCTCACATTCTCAAACACCTTGAGGACAACATCATCTAGGATAAAAGATCAACCAAAACTAAACCAAATCAACCAATATCAAGAGACATTAATAAAAAGGAGATGATTTTCTTCCTTCAGGTTGGTAATTTCTCAGTCCGGCAACCTCGGACCTGACCGGCCGGGACCAGAAATCTCCACCCTTCCTGGATAGTGACTGAAGCTATGCTGGGCCAATAGCACCACTTTCAGATCATGGTCTCTTTGAAGACATATTGAAGGGTTGGGGTGTTCAGATAGTAGCTTCTCAACCTCATGAAGCTTAATTCAACGATTTATTGAATGGTCACACAAAAAAAAATAAATAAAAAATTTTGACGCAAGAAACTGAATTGACGCTGACCTGGCTCACCCAATCCAGGCAGACGACCCACACAATCGTAAACAGCTGCCATTTCTCTTATGTACAAAAGATTCATTATTGTTTATTATCAAATGCCTTATTGAATTCATCGTTTGTGCAAAATGAGCAATACAATTCATTGTAATAATAGCACGAGAATATTAAACAATAATTTCCAGGAAATGAGAGACATTGTTTTCATGATTACAAAAACCAGTGACTGACTGGTTCTACATATAAAACTGAAGAAAATAAGACTTGTCAGCTGTGTAAATTAATATGGTTGTTTTTTAAGTAATGTTACTTAATGTTACTAAATGGAACATGAAGTAGCTAACGAGCAATGCAAAGAAAAGAGAGATCATGATGTAAGTAAGCGACACATGAAAAACATATCGCTATTATTTTACATAAGAATATGAAAAGCAACACTTATTTACTGTTCATATATTTTAATTAATGTTCTGAACTTGTTTTTATTGAATTAATGTTTAAAGTAAAAATTAATAAAAATAAATTACTAATGATACGTGAATATGAAAAACACACGATGAGATTGAGAGGCTGCCGCATTGTTTATGTTAAAGCTTATAAAAACCAGTGACTGATTGGGTTCATATATAAAATGGAAGAAAATAAGACCCTGATTGTAGCTGTAGTAAAATTAATGTAAAAAATTAATATGGTTGTTTGGGTACCTGTACGTTATTTATCGTTATTAAATGAACAAATATAAGAAATAACCTTAATGGTAAAAAAAAAGGAGATCATATATGTAAGTGCACACATGTAAAACATATCGTCATTACTTTTATATATAAGAATATGAAAGCAACACTTATTTTGGATTGCCTGTAAATTGAAGTGGTTAAATGTTGTACTTGTATAGACAAGCAGAGAGAGAGAGAGAAGCAGCCAAACTGCCGGATGGGAAAACAAACTCTTAATTTTCCAAGTGCTTGCTGTTTGTTTGTTTTTTTTAAGGGATTAGCCTGATCAAGAAAGAAAGGTCACTTGACTGTTACTGAATTGAGGGCAAAAATTTATTACTCCCGTAATAATATTGGCAATTCAGAAAAAAAAAAAGAAAAAAAAGAGCGGCCTATCTACCTATTGACAAACTAAAAATTCCAGACCATGAGCTCTCCTGACCAGAGAATGCCGGATCAGAGAGGTACAACCTGCATACACTCATTCGAGGGAGGTCTTGACCTCCAGAAAAGTTGTGGCAGATGTCCCTGGTTATGTTAAACAACCGTTGGGTTATGTTGACTGTGATGTAAAAAGAAGAAGTACCTCGTACCTGAGATAAATGGCGCCCTGCTACGCATGTTCTGAACTGGTGGGTAGCCGTGCCAGCATTAGCTTGGTATTGATGTATTGCTATCGGTGTGGAATAGCAGCAGACCCACCTGAAAAATGCGGCTGAAGGAACCGGTATCTTCACTCTCATGTCAGCTTCTGTCAAATATTGAATGTATAATACTTTATATTGGAAATAATATATATATATATATATATATATATATATATATATATATATTTCATGTAAATTACAATGAAAACGTGATAAGATAAATCTTGATAAAATCACACGAAAATGGAAACAACGGAGCACCTTAGCTTTGCTCTTTTTATTCAAGACATCTTCAGAGGCAACTATATATATATATATATATATATATATATATATATATATATATATATATATATATATATATATATATATATATATCAGTAAAAGTCCAAAAATCCGATGCTAGGAACTGACCACCTTATAGAACCGGACTTTTAAACCCAAACTTTTTAAATTTAGCGGCCTTGTGGTTACGTGAATGAATGGAGTGTTTTAAAAAATTAATTTACATAATTTAATAATAAAATTAATTGTAAATTATAGGTAGCTAATTTTGTTAGTTTTGTAATTAGCTTGAACTGAAATGTAAATTTGAGGCACTATAAATCTTTTTGTGTGTGTGCATGCCTGAACGCCACAGCTATAGTGCGACAACAAAACCACCACACGATCGCTTTTAAAACAAGCAATCAAACTGACAACGTATGTAATTTTGAGTCCTACTTTTCCATGTACAGAGCACGCCCATAATAATGGCCCCTAAAGTAGATAAACTTCATGAAGAAAAGAAGAACACATTGAAACTGGAGGACAAACTGAAATAATTAAGAAACTAGAACGGGTGTGAGCAATATTGTTCTAATGGAAACATACGACATTGGAAAAGTCTACAATTTATGATATATAAAAAGGCAAAGAATAAATTTAGAATTCACAGCTTCTGAGCCTTACATTAAAATTGCTGAAAAGAAAAGTTTATATTGGCCCAAATTAGAAAATCTTGATAAAGTGTTGCACGTAATTGGTTTTGTTAAAACGATCAGAAGCAGTATGGCAATTTCTGCGATGTTATTGCCAAAGCAAAGTCTTTTAAGAGCAAATGAACATTGAATCAGAGGCGATTTAGTGATGGATGGCTAGGAATTTCAAGACTCACTCGTGGTAGACAGTTTGTTTACATTTTTGTTTAGTGTTGACTTTATTTTCTTAAAACTGCTCATTTTGAAGAATGAAGCATACTTTATTTGATAATGAATAAAACTATCAAATGTACCTGTTCATCTCTTCTTTATTCTTCCCAAATTTTAATTTTAAAAGTACTGCCTGAGAATCCGAGAAAATCCGAAACTGGACTGACCAATCCTGTGCAGTCCGGATTTTTGACCTCAATGTAAGTGTATGTATGTGTTGTATGTATGTATATATATATATATATATATATATATATATATATATATATATATATATATATATATATATATATAAAACTTCTTTTTAACTTCACGTAACTCTGCGCCAAGACGCACGCACGACGACGCAGCACACACACACCACAGTATTAAGGGGTTATCCATTATCTGCGTGGAAGTACAATGATCATCCAGCGTAAAAAATGTTCTTTAGATAGGGAGGCACACAATCAACTGCCAATAACATCACAATCACTCTCTTCAACTACCAACTACTTTTGCAAATATTTTGTGTTTTTTTCATAAATAAATTGGAGTCCCCATCAAGTATATTTGTGTTTAAGGATCTTTTATTGAACAATCTTATAGGTTTATTCAGGATCATTATGGTATCAACTTCATCTCTGTAACACTATTACAACAGATGCTGTGATTGAGAGTTTATACACGTTTTGTTAGGCTGTCAGTGAGTTTTTTCGTGTCTATGGTCTAAAATGTAATGGGAGAAATGATAAGAGACCTAGACTGTAAGAGCGTTTTATATGGTTCTATTTATTACTGCACTAATATACCTGCCGATAAAAGGAAAGCACACAGTACAGTGCTACATGTTAAAACCTGTACTGTATTTACTAATTATTCACTTATCGTTGACAGCTGTACCACCACAGGGCAGCCTTCACCTGCACCTAACTTTCTGTTAACTGGCAGCATTAAGGCTCCATAGTGGCAGTACTCTGTGCCAGATACACAGTTCAGACACGGAACTTCTTCATAATTTAGTGTCTTATGGAGAAGAGATTAGGATATACTGTATAGCACATATACAGTACATTAACTCTTTTTAACATAACACAGCACAGTTCGCTAGTATGTGTTCAAATGAATAAAGGATTCTATGTTAAACTGAGGAGAGGGGAAGAAACGTTCAATTAGGGTGGACGAGTGAACAAGCTTAGCAACTTTGTAGTAAGTGCGAACTCTGGAAAGTTTCAAAGGAGGAAGGAGGATGATATAGAGAGTGGTAGAATTCTTGACAGGAGCTGCTGCCACAGCCAACCAGCTTATTGCAGACCTTTATTTTCTTATGTTCATTTTATTACTGCACCTTATATTACTAAAAAGATAAACCAGACTTGGGTAATCAACACAACAGTAA
Organism: Homarus americanus; assembly: GCF_018991925.1. Lineage (NCBI taxonomy): Eukaryota > Metazoa > Arthropoda > Malacostraca > Decapoda > Nephropidae > Homarus > Homarus americanus. Next base: position 2,008 of record NW_024740661.1, on the reverse strand, counting down.
AAATATCAAATTTAAAAGATATGCCACCAAGTCTCAAGCAACCAGAGCAGTTTAGTTATTGATATTTAGGCAAACAAACAATGGCATGAATTGTGGTGGCTACTATTACTCCTCCTCTGCACCAGTCACGACACCCTCCAAAAGGGTATCTTGAATGACCGCTACCCTGTACACTCGAGGATGTAACCGTCCAAAGCATTGTTCTGCATAATGCAAAGATATTGGAAAGAGAATAGAGAGAGAGAGAGAGAGAGAGAGAGAGAGAGAGAGAGAGAGAATGACTCATTGCTGGTCACAGATTTTCTCCACCTGAGAACCAGAACCTGCAGCAACCTCAAGGATAGTCTGTAGAGAGCTATTCTTCCAGCTCAGCACCCAGGAAGAGCTTGGCACCCACTGTTGGGATGACCTGCCCAGGGCTGAAGCGGCAGACTTCGACCTGCTGTTATGCCTGGTCCCGATGAATCCGAGTTGGCTGACTGTGAGATATACGGGACTGACACTGCTGGAGGAGGGATGTCGCAGTTATGGATCCTCGCCCGGCAGTTGCCAATAAGAGATCTGTAAGTGACCTCAAAAGAGGGTAGGTTTCTTATGGTATAGTTTACTTTTTAATCATCAAGCAGGTACTGTACCTTAATGTCTGAGTATATCAAGAGAATAATTATAATTATACATATGACATCAATTGATAGAAAAAAGACTATATTTGTAGTGATTTTATGCAAAGAATTGTAGTGTAGGTGTAATGTAGTGTGTAGTAAAAGAGTGTAGTGTAGTGTAGTGTAGTGTAGTGTAGGTGGTAGTTGTAGTGGTGTAGTAGTGGTAGTGGCAGTGTGTGTAGTGTAGTGTAGTGGTGTGTGTAGTGTATAGTGTAGTGAGGTAGTGTATTAACCCAATATATAAGATGGACTGATATAATGAAATATGACGTGAATCTTTACATGCTTGCTACAACATCAAACATATTTACTAATATATAAATCATAGAATATTTACAATTTACAGTACAAAAACATTTATACACTTAATAAACTCACTATAAAACAAAATCTCCATGGTGTAGAACACTGATTGCACTGCTGTTCACCAATCAAAAAAAAAAAAAAAAAAAAAAAAAAAAAAAAAAAAAAAAAAAAAAAAAAAAAAAAAAAAAAAAAAAAAAAAAAAAAAAAAAAAAAAAAAAAAAAAAAAAAAAAAAAAAAAAAAAAAAAAAAAAAAAAAAAAAAAAAAAAAAAAAAAAAAAAAAAAAAAAAAAAAAAAAAAAAAAAAAAAAAAAAAAAAAAAAAAAAAAAAAAAAAAAAAAAAAAAAAAAAAAAAAAAAAAAAAAAAAAAAAAAAAAAAAAAAAAAAAAAAAAAAAAAAAAAAAAAAAAAAAAAAAAAAAAAAAAAAAAAAAAAAAAAAAAAAAAAAAAAAAAAAAAAAAAAAAAAAAAAAAAAAAAAAAAAAAAAAAAAAAAAAAAAAAAAAAAAAAAAAAAAAAAAAAAAAAAAAAAAAAAAAAAAAAAAAAAAAAAAAAAAAAAAAAAAAAAAAAAAAAAAAAAAAAAAAAAAAAAAAAAAAAAAAAAAAAAAAAAAAAAAAAAAAAAAAAAAAAAAAAAAAAAAAAAAAAAAAAAAAAAAAAAAAAAAAAAAAAAAAAAAAAAAAAAAAAAAAAAAAAAAAAAAAAAAAAAAAAAAAAAAAAAAAAAAAAAAAAAAAAAAAAAAAAAAAAAAAAAAAAAAAAAAAAAAAAAAAAAAAAAAAAAAAAAAAAAAAAAAAAAAAAAAAAAAAAAAAAAAAAAAAAAAAAAAAAAAAAAAAAAAAAAAAAAAAAAAAAAAAAAAAAAAAAAAAAAAAAAAAAAAAAAAAAAAAAAAAAAAAAAAAAAAAAAAAAAAAAAAAAAAAAAAAAAAAAAAAAAAAAAAAAAAAAAAAAAAAAAAAAAAAAAAAAAAAAAAAAAAAAAAAAAAAAAAAAAAAAAAAAAAAAAAAAAAAAAAAAAAAAAAAAAAAAAAAAAAAAAAAAAAAAAAAGGTG
>NW_024740660.1:0-18171 GCF_018991925.1 Homarus americanus | reverse complement strand
AACTACACTCCCTGACACTCAGGTGCACCCCCTGACACTTCCAGGCACACATTCTCTGATACTCCCAGGCACACCTCTGGCACTTCCAGATACAACTCTGACACCCCAGGCACACCTCTGACACTCCAGGCACACCTTTGACCTCTAGGCACACCCCACACCCCAGGCACACCCAAGACACTCCCAGGCACACTGCTGACACTCAGTTACACCTCAGACACCCCAGGCACACCTCAGACACCCAAGGTGCACCTCTGACAATTCCGGTGCACCTCTGACACTCCCAGGAACACCTCTGACACCTGCACACCTCTGACACTCCCAGGCACACCTCTGACACTCCCAAGCACCACTGACATTCCCTGGCACACCACTGGACACTCCTGAGCACACGTCCGACTCCCAGACACCCCACACCCCAGGCACATCTCTGACACTCCCAGGTACACCTCCGACACTCCCAGGCACACCTCCGACACCCCCTGGTACACTTCTCACATTCCTGGTACACCACTGACACTCCCAGGTGCACCGGCTGACACTCCCAGGCACACCTCTGACATTCCCAGGCACACCTCACACTCCCAGGTACACTTCTGATACTCCCAGGCACACCTCTGACACCCCACACCTGACAATCCCAGGCACACCTGCGACACCCCAGGTACACCTCCGATACACCAGGCACACCTTTGAGACTCCCCAGGCACCCACTGACACCCCTGGCACACCTCTGACATCCCAGTTACACCTGACACCCCAGCCACACCTGACATCCCAGGTACACCTCTGACACCGCCTGGTTCACCTCTGAGACTCTGCAAGGCTCACCTCTGACACCCCTGGCACACTCCTATCCTGTCACACCCGATATTCCGCACACCTCCGATACTCTGCACACCTTGAGACTCCCAGGCACTTCACTGACACCCCTGGTATACCTCTGACATTTCCAGCACACCTCTGACACTCCTAGGCACACCCTGACACTCCCAGGCACACCTCTGACACTCCCAGGCACACCTCTGACATCCCTGGTACACCTCTGACACCCCAGGTACACCTCTCAGACTGCCACACCTCTGACAATCCCAGGCACTCCCTGACACTCAACAGTTACACCTCCGACACCCAAGGCACACCGCTGACACCCCAGGCACACCATCTCTAAGGCACACCTCCGACACCCACAGGTACACCCAACTTTCCCAGGTACACTCTGACACCCCAGGCACACCTCTGACACTCTGGCAATCTCTGATACTTTGGCACACCACTGACACTCCCAGGCACACTCTGACATCCCCAGGCACAACTTCTGACACTCTCAGGCACACTCTGCCAATTTGGTACACCCACTGACATTCCCTGGCACACCTCTGACATTCCCAGGCACACGTCCTGACACTCCCAGACACAACCTTCTGACACTCCCAGGCACCTCTGACACTGCCAGGTACACCTCTGACACTCCCTGCACACCTCTGACACCCCAGGAACACCCCTGACACTCCCAGGCACACCTCTGACACCCCTGGTACACCCTCTGACACTCCCAGGCACACCTCTGAGACTGCCAGGTACACCTCTGACAACCCAGGTACTCCTGTGACACTCCCAGGCACATCTCCGACACTCCCCAGGCACACCGCTGACACTGCCAGGTACACCTCTGGACACTCCATGTACACCTCCCACACCCTGGTGGCACACCTCTGACACTCCCAGGCACACCCCTGACACCCCAGGCACACCCCTGACACTCCCCTGGCACACCTCTGACACCCCAGGCACACCTCTGACACCCCAGGTACACCTCTGACACTCCCCTGGCACACCTCTGACATTCCCCAGGCACACCTCTACAACTCCCTGGTTCTCCCCTGACACTCCCAGGCACACCTCAGACACCCCGCACACCTCTGACACTCCCCAGGCACTACTCTGACACTTCTAGGTCCACCTCTGACACTTGGTACACCTGACATCCCAGTTACACCTCCTGACACTCCTAGTTACACCCCCTGACACTCCTGCACACCCTGACACTCCAGGTACACCTCTGATACTCCCAGGCACACCTCTGACACTTCCAGATACAACCTGACACTCCCCAGGCACACTCTGACACCCCACACCCTGACAACCCAAGGCACCCTGTGACACTCCCCAGGCACACTCCGACACTCCCAGGCACACTGACACTCCAGGCACACCTCCGATATTCCCCAGGCACACCTGACACTCCACACCTCGATACTCCGCAGGCACACCTCCTGACACCCCAGGCACACCTCCTGACACCCAGGTACACCTGATACTCTGTACACCCCTTGAGACCCCAGGCACTCCACTGACACCCTGCATACCCTGATGTCCCTACACCTCTGACACTCCCAGGCACACCTCTGACACTCCCCAGGCACACCTCTGACACTCCCAGGCACACCTCTGACACCCCTTGGCACCTCTGACACCCAGGTACACCTCTGAGACTGCCAGGCACTCCTGACAATCCCAGGTACCCTGTGACACAGGCACACACCTCCGACACTCCCAGGCACACTGCTGACACTCCCAGGCACCCTCCGATATTCCCAGGCACACCTCCGACACCCACAGCACACCCAACTTCCCAGGCACATCTCACACCCCAGGCACACCTCTGACACCCCAGGCACACCTCTGACACCTCAGGCACACCTCTGACACCTAGGCCACTCCACTGACATTCCCTGGCACACTTGACATTCCCAGGCACACGTCCGACACTCCCAGATACAACTCTGACACTCCCAGGTACATCTCTGACACTGCCAGGTCCACCTCTGAGACTGCCAGGCACACCTCTGACAATCCCAGGCACTCCTGCGACACTCCCAGGCACATCTGACACTCCCAGGTACACTGATGACACCCAGGTACACCTCTGACACTCCATGTACACCTCCCTGACACCCAGGGCACACTTCTGACACTCCCAGGCACACCTAGACACTCCAGGTACACCCCAGATACTCCCCAGGCAAACCCCCAGACACTCCCAGTTACCCCTCCTGACACTCCCGGCACACCTCTGACACTCCAAGGTACACCTCTGACACCCACAGGTACACCTTGACTCTCCTAGTACACCCCTGACACTCCCAGGCACACCCAAGACACTCCCAGGCACACCGCTGACACTGCTGGTCACACCTGACACTCCCCAGGCACACCTCCCACACCCTGGTACACTTCTCACATTCCCAGGTACACCACCGACACCCCAGGCACCGCTGACACCCCAGGCACACCTCTGACATTCCCAGGTACACCTCTCACACTCCCAGGTACACTCTGATACTCCCAGGCACCTCTGACACTCCCAGGCACACCTCTGACAATCCCAGGTACTCCTGTGACACTCCCAGGTACACCTCCACACTCCCAGGTCCACCGCTGACACTTAGGTACACCTCCGATATTCCCAGGCACACCTCTGACACTCCAGGTGCACACCCTCTGATACTCCCGCACACCTCTGACACTCCCAGGCACACCTGATACCCCAGGTACACCTCCGATACTCCCAGGCACACCCTTGAGACCCCAGGTACTTCCACTGACACTCCCCTGGTATACCTCTGACATTCCAGGCACACCTCTGACACTCCCAGGTACACCTCTGACACCCTGGCACACCTCTGACACCCCCATACACTCCTGACACCCCTGGCACACCTGACACCCCAGGTACACCTCTGGGACTGCCAGGCACACCTCTGACAATCCCAGGCACTCCTGTGACACTAACAGGTACACCTCCCACACCTGCACACCGCTGACACCCCAGGCACACCTCCGATACCCCAGGCACACCTGACACCTGCTGCACACCCAACTTTCCCAGGTACACCTCTGACACTCCCCAGGTACACCTCTGACACTCCCAGGTACACCTCTGACACTCTCACAGGTACACCTCTGACACTCCCAGGCTACTCCACTGACATTCCCTGGTACACCTCTGACATTCCCAGGCACACGTCCGACACTCCCAGATACAACTCTGACACTCCCAGGTACATCTCTGACACTGCCAGGTACACCTCTGAGACTGCCAGGCACACCTCTGACAACTTGCACTCTGTGACACTCCCAGGTACATCTCCGGACACTCCCAGGTACACTGCTGACACTGCCAGGTACACTTGACACTCCATGTACACCTGACATTCTCCAGGCACACCCCTGACACCCCAGGCAAACCTACACTCCCAGGCACACCCCAGATACTGGTAAACCCCAGACACTCCCAGCCACTCCTCCGACACTCCTGCACACCCTGACACTCCCAGGCACACCTCTGACACTACAGGCACACCTTGGACTCTCCTAGGCACACCTCTGACACCCCAGGTACACCTAAGACACTCCCCAGGCACACCGCTGACACTGCCAGTTACACTCCAGACACTCCCAGGCACACCAGACACCTAAGGTGCACTCTGACACCCCCAGTGCACCTCTGACACCCTAGCACACCTCTGACACTCGGCACACCTCAGACACTCCCACACCGCACCCAGGCACACCTCTGACACTCCCATGTACCACTCTGATACCCCAGGCACACTTCTGACACTCCCAGTTTCACCTCCGATACTCCCAGGTACACCTCCGATACTCCCGTCACACCTCTGACACTCCTAGGCACTCTTCTGACACTCTGGTTCACATCGAGACTCCTGGGTACACCTATGACACTCCGGTACACCTCCTGATATTCCCATGTACACTCTGAAATTCCTAGGTCCACCTCCGATACTCCCAGGTACACCTTGAGGATTCAGGTACTTAATGATACTCCCTGGTATACCTCTGACAACCCAGGTATACATCTGACAATCCCAGGTACACCTCTTACACCTGCTGCACACCTCTGGCCCCAGGCACACCTTGACACTCCCAGGCACTCCACTGACATTCCCTGGTACACCTCTGACACTCCCAGGTACACCGCTGACACTGCCAGGTACACCCTGACACTCCCAGGTACACCTCCGACACTCTAGGCACACTTACCATTCCCAGGCACCTGACACCCCAGGTACACCTCTGACACCCAGGCACACCTCTGACACTCCAAGGTACACCTCTGACACTCCCAGAAACACCTCTGACACCCCCAAGTACCCACTGACATTCCCTGGTACACCTCTGACACTCGCACACGTCCGACACTCCCAGATACAACTCTGACAATCCGGTACATCTCGCACTCCCCAGGCACACCTCTGACACTTCCTGGTACACTTCTCACATTCCCCAGGTACACCCCACACTCCCAGGCACACCGCCGCTGACACTCCCAGGTACACCTCTGACACTCCCAGGCACACCTCTGACATTCCAGAACACCTCTCAACTCTCCGCCACCTCTGATACTCCCAGATACACCTTCTGACACTCCCAGGTACACCTCTGACACCCCAGGTACACTCTGACACTCCCAGGTGCTCCACTGACATTCCTGGCACACCTCTGACACTCCCATGTACACACGTCCGACACTCCAGATACACTCTCTGACACTCTGAGGTACACTTGATACTCCTAGGCACACCTTCCGATACTCCCAGGTACACCTTTGACACTCCCAGGTACCTCTGACACTCCTGGTTCACCTCTGAGACTTCGCACACTCTACACTCCCTGAACACCTCCGATATTCCCAGGTACACCTCCGATATTCCCAGGTACACCTCCGATACCCCAGGCACCTTGGAGACTTGGTACTTCACTGACACTCCTGGTACACCTCTGACATTCCCAGGTCCGCCTCCGACACTCCCAGGTACAACCTGACACTCCCAGGTATACCTCTGATACTCCCAGGCACACCCTGACACTCCCAGGTCCGCCTCCGACACTCCGCAGGCAACTGACACTCCTGGCAAACCTCCTTACTCCTAGGCACACCTCTGACACTTACACCTCTGAACTCCAGGCATTCCTCTGACACCCCTGGTACACCTCTCACACTCCCAGGTACACCTCTGCCACTGCCAGGTACACCTCTGACAATCCCAGGTACTCCTGTGACACTCCCAGGTACACCTCCACACCCAGGTACACCTTGAGACTCCCAGGTACTCCACTGACACCCCTGCACCTCTAACATCCCTGTTGCTCTGACACTCCCCAGTTAAACCGCTGACAATCCAAGGTACACCTCTGACACTCCCAGGTACCACTCTGATACTCCCAGCACTTTGACACCCAGGTACACCTCCGATACTCCGCGTACACCTCCGATACTCCCAGTTACACCTCTGACACTCCTAGGTACTCTTCTGACACTCCCTGGTTCACATCTGAGACTCCCAGGCACACCTATGAATTCCTGGTTCACCTCCGATATTCCCAGGTACACCTCCGAAATTCCCAGGTACACCTCCGATACTCCCAGGTACACCTTTGAGACTCCCAGTACTTCAAGATACTCCTGGTATTCCTCTGACATTCCCAGGCATACATCTGACACCCCAGTACACCTCTGACACCAAGGTACACCCTGACACTCCCAGGTACACCTTGACTCGCCCAGGTACACCTCCGATACCCCAGGTACCCTCTGACACCCCTGGGACACCTCCGATATCTCAGAGTTACACCTCCGATATTCCCAGGTACACCTCCGATACTCCCAGGTACACCTTGAGACTCCCAGGTACTAATGATACTCCCTGGTACCTCTGCCTCTGACTTGTTCAGGTATACATCTGACGCTCCAGGTACACCTCTGACACTCCAAGGTACACCTCTGACACTCCCAGGTACACCTTTGACTCTCCCAGGTACTCCACTGGCATTCCTGGTACACCTCTGTTGCTCCCAGGTACCGCTGACACTGCCAGTGCACCTCCGACACTCCCAGGTACACTTAACACATTCCCAGGTACACCTCAAACACTCCCCAGGTACACCTCTGACACTCCCAGGTACCTCCTGACACTCGAAGGTACACCTCTGACACTCCCCAGGTACATCTCTGACACTCCCAGTACTCCCACTGACATTCCCTGGTACACACTCCTGACACTCCCAGGTACATCCATTACTCCCAGATACCTCTGACCTCCCAGTACATCTCAGACACTCCCAGGTTCCACCTCTGACAATGCCAGGTACACCTCGACAGTCCACTCTAAACTGCTCCAGGTACACCTCAGGAACTCAGGTACACCTCTGACACTCCCTAGGTACTCCACTGACATTCCCTGTTTACCTCTGGCCACTTCCAAATTTTACTTCAGAATGCTGCCAGGTACCTCAACCTCCAAGGCCTGCATCCGACACTCCCAGGTACGCCTTCTCACACTCCCAGGTACACCTCCGACACTCCCAGGTACTTCACTGACACTCCCTACCTCTGGCTCCCAGGCACACCTCCTGACTCTCTAGGTACCTCCTGATACTCCAAGGTACACCTCTGGCCTCCCAGGTCCGCCTCCGACACTCCCAAATTTTGCTCCCAGTGGTGGTTACTAGTGTTCCCCAAAGAATGCAGTGATGGGGAGAAACTGAGTAACACTGAGGGGAATCACATTTGTATGGATGAAATACAAGTGGTGACTCGCGTGTGCCATGCACGGCTCACACAGTCACACTGAGGCTGCTGCCATATGGCAGCCTCAGAACAGAGACCCGCCACATAGCATTTTGAGTGTGCCACGTGGTGATGTCTCGTGCTACTCATTTTGGTAAAAACATATGGGGTTGCTACTTTTCGGCACAGTAGCATATATGCAATTTGCTACTCGGCTTTGGTAAGCATATACAGGAGGTTGCTACTCGGCTGTTGGCGTATATAGGGTGCTACTCACGCGCAGTGGCTTATAACCTACAGGGCAGCCTCCGATCCTCCTAAGTACACCTCCTGGCCTCCCAGGTACACCTCTGACACTTAGGTATTTCTCCCAGCACTCCCAGGTACACCTCTGACCTCCCAGGTACACCTCTGACACTGCCAGATCACACCTCCCCAACCTCCCCGGGTGCACCTCTGACACTGCCAGGTACACCTCCGACTTGCTCAGGTACGCCATGACCTCTAAATTACCTCCGATATTCCCAGGTACACCTCACACATTCATAATTTTACCTCTTATACTCCCCAGGTACACCTTTGGAACACCAGGTACTCCTGACACTCCCTGGTACACCTCTCTGACATTCCCAGTTATACCTCCGACACTCCCAGTTACCCCTGACACTCCCAGGTACACCTCCTGTCACTCACAGGTACACCTCCCGATGCTCCCAGGTACACCTCCGATGCTCCCAGATACACCTCTGAAACTCCAGGTACACCTCTGACGCTCCCTGGTTCCTCCTGGGAGACTCCCAGGTACCTCTGACACTCCCTGGTACGCCCGATGTTCCCAGGTACGCCTCCGATATTCCCAGGTACCTCCATTCTCCAGGTACCTTTGAGACTCCCAGGTACTTCACTGACACTCCCTGGTATAACTCGGACATTCCCAGGTACACCTCTGACTTACTCAGGTACACCTCTCTGATACTCCCAGGTACACCCTCTGGCACTCCCAGGTCCACCTCCGACACTCCCAGGTACATCTCCGACACTCCCCAGGTAAAACCTCCGATAATCCCTAGGTACACCTCTGACACTCCCGTTACACCTCTGACACTCCTAGGTATTCCTCTGGCCTCCCTGGTGCACCTCTGACACTCCCAGGTACACCTCTTTCCTCCCTGGTTCTCCCCTGGCCCTCCCAGGTACACCTCAACACTCCCAGGTACACCTGTGACACTCCCAGGAACACCTCTGACACTCCAAGGTACACCTCCTGACACTCCAAGGGTGCATCTCTGACTTGCTTGCTCCCAAGTACTCCACTGACATTCCTGAGTACCTCTGACCACTCCAGTGCCGTCCCGACTCTCCCCAGATCACAAAACCTCCGATAATCCTAGGTATACCTCTGACACTCCCAGGTACACCTCTGACACTCCCTAGGTATTCCTCTGACACTCCTGGTACCTCTGACACTCCCAGGTACCTCAGACACTCCCTGGTACACCTCTGACACTCCGAGGTACCTCTTTCAATCCCTGGTTCTCCATGACCTCTCAGCTACACCCTCAGACACTCCCAGGTACACCTCAGACACTCCCAGCTACACCTCAGACACTCCCAGGTACACCTCAAACACTCTAGGTACACCTCTCACACTCGCAGGTTACACCTCTCCACCTCCCAGGCTCCCTGTGACACTCCCTGGTACTTCTCTGACACTCCCAGGTATACCTCAGACACTCCCAGGTACATCTCAGACACTCCCAGGCACACCTCCTGACCTCCCAGGTACACCGCTGACACTTCCAGGTACAACTCTGACACTCCATGTGCACCTCCGACACTCCCAGGTACACCTCTGACACTCCCAGGTCACACCTTAGACACTCCCAGGTACACCCAGATACTCCCAGGTACACCCCAGACACTCCCAGTTACACCTCAACTCCCAAGTACACCTCTGACTCTCCCAGGTACACCTCTGACCTCCCAGGTTTTGCACCGACTCTCTAGGTACAACCTCTACCTCCCAGGTACCTAAAAGACACTCCCAGGTACACCGCCGAGCACTGCCAGTTACAGCTCAGACACTCCCAGGCACACCTCAGACACTCCAAGGTGCACCTCTGACACTCCCCAGTGCACCTCACACTCCTAGGCACCTCTGACACTCCCAGGTACACCTCAGACACTCCCAGGTACACCTCCACAGCTCCCTAGGTACACCTCCGACACTCCCAAGTACACCCTTGACACTCCCAGGTACACCTCCGACACTCCCATGTACACCTCCGACACTCCCTGGTACACTTCTCACACTCCAGGTACACCTCTGACACTCCCAGGTACACCTCTGACTCTCCCAGGTACTCTAATGACATTCCCTGGTACATCTGACACTCCCAGGTACACCGCTGTCACTGCCAGGTACACGTCCGGCTCTCCCAGGTACCTCCAACACTCCCAGGTACACTTCTCACACTCCAGGTACACCTCTGACACTCCCAGGTACACCTCTGACACTCCAGGTACACCTCTGGCACTCCAGGTACACCTCTGACACTCCCAGGTACACTTCTGACACTCCCGTGCTCCACTGACATTCCCTGGTACACCTCTGACCTCCGGTACGTCCGACTCTCCCAGATACACCTCTGACACTCCCAGGTACATCTCCTGACACTCCGAGGTACACCTCTGACACTGCCAAGTACACCTCCTGACACTCCCAGGTACACGTCCGACCTCCCAAGTACACCTCCGACACTCCCAGATACACCTCTGACACTCCCAGGTACATCTCTGACCTCCGAGGTCATCTCTGACCTCCGAGGTACACCTCTGACACTGATACACCTCTGACACTCCCAGGTACCGTCCGACCTCCCAAGTACACCTCCGACACTCCCAGGTCACCTCTGACACTACCAGGTACACCTCTGACACTCCCAGGTACACCTCCGATATTCTCAGGTACACCTCCGATACTCCCAGTTACACCTTTGAGGCTCCCAGGTACTCACCTAACCTCCCTGGTACACCTCTGAAATTCTTGATTACACTTCCGAGACTCCCAGTTACACCCTTGACACACCCAGGTACACCACTGACACTCCCAGGTACACATCTGATACCTCCCTGGTACACCTCTGACACTCCCAGGTACACCTCCGATACTCTCAGGTACACCTCTCATACTCCCAGGTACACCTCTGACACTCCCAGGTACTCCTCTGACACTCCCTGGTTCACCTATGAGACTCCCAGTTACACCTCTGACACTCCCTGATACACCTCCGATATTCACGGTACACCGCTGACACTGCCAGGTACACCTCTGACACTCCATGTGCACCTCCGACACTCCCCGGGTACACCTCTGACACTCCCAGGTACACCTCTGACACTCCCAGGTACACCTCTGACACTCCTGGTACACCTCTAACCTCCCAGGTACACCTCTGAGACTGCAAGGTACACCTCTGACAATCCCAGGTACTCCTGTGACCTCCAGGTACACCTCCGACACTCCCAGGTACACCACTGACACTCCCTAGGTACAACTCCGATATTCCCAGGTACACCGTCAGACTCCCAGGTACTCCACTGACATTCCCTGGTACACCTCGGCCTCCCAGGTACACTTCTCACACTCCCAGGTACACCTCCGACACTCCCAGGTAACCTCTGACACTCCCAGGTACACCTCTGACTCTCCCTGGTACACATCCGATATTCCCAGGTACACCTCCGATATTTCCAGGTACACCTCCGATACTCCCAGGTACACCTTTGAGACTCCCAGGTACTTCACTGACACTCCCTGGTATAACTGTGACATTCCCAGGTACACCTCTGACACTCCCAGGTACACCTCTGATACTCCCAGGTTTACCTCTGACACTCCCAGGTCCGCCTCCGGCCACTCCCAGGTACAACTCCGACACACCCAGGAAAACCTCCGATAATCCTAGGTACACCTCTGACACTCCCAGGTACACCTCCTGACACTCCTAGGTATTCCTCTGACACCCCTGGTACACCTCTGACACTCCCAGGTACACCTCAGACACCCCTGGACACCTCTGACACCAGGTACACCCTCTTTCAACCCCTGGTTCCTCTCATGACCCCAGCCACACCCCTGCACACTCCCAGGTACACCTCAGACACTCCCAGCTACACCTCAGACACCCCAGGTACACCCTCAGACACCCTAGGTACACCTCTCACACCGCAGGTACACTCTCACACTCCCAGGTACTCCTGTGACACTCCCTGTTACTTCTCTGACACTCCCAGGTATACCTCTGACACTCCCAGGTACATCTCAGACACTCCCAGGCACACCTCTGACACTCCCAGGTAAACCGCTGACACTGCCAGGTACAACTCTGACACTCCATGTACACCTCCGACACTCCCAGGTACACCTTAGACACTCCCAGGTACACCCCAGATACTCCCAGGTACACCCCAGACACTCCCAGTTACACCTCCGACACTCCCAAGCACACCCCGACACTCCCAGGTACACCCTGACACTCGCAGGTACACCTTGACTCTCGTAGGTACAACCTCTGACACTCCCAGGTACACCTAAGACACTCCCAGGTACACCGCTGACACTGCCAGTTAAAGCTCAGACACTCCCAGGCACACCTCAGACACCCAAGGTGCACCTCTGACACTCCCCAGTGCACCTCTGACACCCTAGGCACACCTCTGACACCTGCTGCACACCTCAGACACTCCCAGGTACACCGCTGACACTCCCAGGTACACCTCCGACACTCCCGCACACCCTTGACACTCCCAGGTACACCTCCGACACTCCCAGGAACACCTCCTGACACTCCCCTGGTACACTTTCACATTCCCAGGTACACTCTGACACTCCCAGGTACCACTGCTGACACTCCCAGGTACACCTCTGACACTCCCAGGTACACCTCTGACACTCCCAGGTACACCTCTGACACTCCCAGGTACTCCACTGACATTCCCTGGTACACCTCTGACACTCCCAGGTACACCGCTGTCACTGCCAGGTACACGTCCGACACCCCAGGCACACCTCCAACACTCCCAGGTACACCTCACACTCCCAGGTACACCTCCGACACTCCCAGGCACACCTCTGACACTCCCAGGTACACCTCTCACACCCAAGGTACACCTCTGACACTCCCAGGTACACCTCTGACACTCCCAAGTACTCCACTGACATTCCCTGGTACACCTCTGACACTCTGAGGCACACGTCCCGACACTCCCAGATACCCTCTGACACTCCCAGGTACATTCCTGACACTGAGGTACACCTCTGACACTGCCAAGTACACCTCTGACACCCCAGGTACACACGTCCGACACTCCCAAGTACACCTCCGACACTCCCAGGTACACCTCTGACACTCCCAGGTACATCTCCGATATTCTCAGGTACACCTCCGATATTCCCAGGTACAACTCTGATACTCCCAGGTACACCCTTGAGCCTCCCAGGTACTGACTGACACCCCTGGTACACCTCTGACACTTGGTACATCTCCGATATTCTCAGTTACACCTCCGATATTCCCAGGTACAACTCTGATACTCCCAGGTACACCTTTGAGACTCCCAGGTACACCTCTAACACTCTCAGTGCCACATCTGATACCTCCTGGTACACCTCTGACACTCCCAGGTACACCTCCGGATACTCCCAGGTACACCTCTCTCATACCCCAGCTACACCTCTGACACTCCAGGTACCTTCTGACACTCTGGTTCACCTATGAGGCTCCCAGGTACACCTCTGACACCCTGCACACCTCCGATATTCCCAGGTACACCGCTAACACTGCCAGGTACACCTCTGACACTCCATGTACACCTCCGACTCTCCCAGGTACACCTCTGACACTTCCTGGTACACTTCTCACATTCCCAGGTACACCTCCGACACTCCCAGGTACACCGCTGACACTCCCAGGTACACCTCTGACACTCCCAGGTACACCTCTGACATTCCCAGGAACACCTCTCACACTCCCAGGTACACCTCCTGAGATCCAGGTACACCTCTACACTCCTGGTACACCTCCAATATTCCCAGGTACACCTCCGATACTCCCAGGTACACCTTTGAGACTCCCAGGTACTTCACTGACACTCCTGGTACACCTCTCTGACATTCCCAGGTACACCTCTAACACTCCCGGTGCAACCTGTGATACTCCCAGGCACACCTCTGACACTCCCAGGTCCGCCTGACACTCCCAGGTACAACTCCGGACACTCCAGTAAACCTTACCCTAGGTACACCCTGACACTCCCAGGTACACCTCTGACACTCCCAGGTATTCCTCTGACACTCCCAGGTACATCCTCTCACACTCCCAGGTACACCTCTGCCACTGCCAGGTACACCTCTGACAATCCCAGGTACTCCTGTGACACCTCAGGTACACCTCCGATACTCCCAGGTACACCTTGAGACTTCCAGGTACTCCACTGATACTCCCTGGTACACCTCTGACATTCCGGTTACACCTCCGACCTCCCAGTTACACCGCTGACAATCCAAGGTACACCTCTGACACTCGTACCACTCTTGATACTTCCAGGTACACTTCTGACACTCCCAGGTACACCTCCGATACTCCCAGGTACACCTCCGATACTCCCGTTCCACACCTCTGACACTGAGGTACTCTTCTCTGACACTCCCTGGTTCACATCTGAGACTCCCAGGTACATCCTATGACACTCCCTGTTCACCTCCGATATTCCCAGGTACACCTCCGAAATTCCCAGGTACACCTCCGATACTCCCAGGTACACCTTGAGACTCCCAGGTACTTCAATGATTCTCTCTGTGCTCCTCTGACATTCCCAGGTATACATCTGACACTCCAAGGTACACCTCTGACACTCCAAGGTACACCTCTGACACTCCCAGGTACACCTTGACTCTCCCAGGTACTCCACTGACATTCCTGGTACACCTCTGACACTCCCATGTACACCGCTGACACTGCTAGTACACCTCCGACACTCCCAGGTACACTTAACACATTCCCAGGTACACCTCCGACACTCCCAGGTACACCTTTGACACTCCCAGGTACACCTCTGACACTCCCAGGTACACCTCTGACACTTCCAGGTACACCGCTGACAATCCCAGGTACTCCTGTGACACTCCCAGGTACACCTCCGACACTCTCAGGTACACCTCTGACTCTCCCAGGTACACCCCTGATACTCCCAGGTACACCTCTGACACTCCGGTCCGCCTGACACTCCCAGGCAGGTACAACTCCGACACTCCAGTGGTGGTTACTAGTGTTCCCCAAAGAATGCAGTGATGGGGAGGGAAACACTGAGTAACACTGAAGTCCGTTTATTATGGATAAGAGAAATACAAGTGGTGACTCATGCTATGCAATGGCTCAATAGTCAGACTGAGGCTGCTCTTGCCATATGGCTCAAGTGTTGCCACATAACGTGCAGTGTTGCTACTCTGCACAGTAGCTTATATACAGGGTTGCTACTGCACGCAGCATATACAGGTTGCACTGGCACAGTAGCTATATACAGGGTTGCTACTGGCACAGCAGCTTTTATACATAACCTACACCTGCAAGCAACTCCGATCCTCCTAAGTACACCTCTGACACCCAGGTACACCTCTGACACCCCTAGGTATTCTCTTGCACTCTGGCACACCTCTGACACTCCGCACACCTCTGACACTTCCAGACACCTCCGACAATCCCAGGTACTCCTGTGACACTCCGCACACCTCCGACACTCCGAGGCACGCCGCCGACACTCCTAGGCACTGATATTCCCAGGTACACCTCCTATATTCACAGGCACACCTCTGTACACCCTTGAGACACCCAGTACTCCACTGACACTCCCTGGTACACCCTCTGACATTCCCAGTTACACCTGACACTCCCAGTTACACCCCTGACACTCCCAGGTACACCTCTGACACTCCCAGGTACACCTCTGACGCTCCCTGGTTCACCCCTGAGACTCCCTGATTCACCTCTGACACTCCCTGGTACACTTCCGATATTCCGTACACCTCCGATATTCCCAGGTACACCTCCGATACTCCCAGGTACACTCTTGAGACTCCCAGGTACTTCACTGACACCCTGCATAATTCTGACATTCCCAGGCACACCTCTGACACCCCCAGGTACACCTGATACTCCCAGGTACACCTCTGACACTCCCAGGTCCGCCTGACACTCCCAGGTACAACCTGACACTCCCAGGTAAACCTCCGATAATCCTAGGTACACCTCTGACACTCCAGGTACACCTTCTGACACTCCTAGGCATTCCTCTGACACTCCCTGGTACACCTCTGACACTCCCACGTACACCTCAGACACTCCCAGGCACCTCTGACACTCCCAGGAACACCTCTGACACTCCACGGTACCTCTGACACTCCAGGTACACCTCTGACACTCCCAAGCACTCCACTGACACTCCCTGGTACACCTCTGACACTCCCAGGTACACCTCTTTCACTCCTGGTTCTCCCTGGACACCCTAGGTACACCTCCGACACCCCAGGCACACCTCTGACACTCCCCAGGAACACCTCTGACACTCCACAGTACTCTGAGACACCCCAGGCACACTCTGACACCCCAAGTACTCCACTGACATCCCTGGTACACCTCTGACACCCTGAGGCACACGTCCGACTCTCCCAGATAACCTCTGACACTCCGGTACATCTCTGACACCTCAGGCACACCTCCGACACCCCAGGTACACCTGACACTCCCTGGTACACTTCTCACATTCCCAGGCACACCACCGACACCCCAGGTGCACTGCTGACACACCCAGGTACACCCTGACATTCCCAGGTACACCTCCCACACTCCCAGGTACACCTTCTGATACTCCCCAGGTACACCTCTGACACTCCCAGGTCCGCCTCCGACACTCCCAGGTACAACTCCGACACTCCCAGGTAAACGTCCGATACCCCTTGGTACACCTCTGACATTCCAGGTACACCTCTGACACCCCTGGACACCTCTGACAATCCCAGGTACACTTCTGAGACTGCCAGGCACACCTCTGACAATCCCAGGTACTCCTGGACACCCAGGCACACCTCTGACACCCCAGGCACACCTCTGACACCCAGGCACACCTCTGACACTCTCAGGTACACCCTGACACTCCCAGGCTACTCCACTGACATTCCCTGGTAACCTCTGACACTCCCGGTCACACGTCCGACACTCCCAGATACAACTCTGACACTCCCAGGTACATCTCTGACACTGCCAGGCACACCTCTGACACTCCAGGTACACCTCACACCCCAGGCACACCTCTGACACTCCCAGGTACACCTCTGACACTCCCTGGCACACCTCTGACACTCCCAGGTACACCTCCGAGACTGCCAGGTACACCTCTGACATTCCCAGGCACCCCTGTGACACCCCAGTTACATCTCCGACACTCCCAGGCACACGCTGACACTGCCAGGTACACCTCTGACACTCCATGTACACCTCCGACACCCCAGGTACACCTGTGACACCCCAGGCACACCTTGCAGACCCCAGGTACACCCCAGATACTCCCAAGGTAAACCCAGACACTCCCAGTTACACCTCCGACACTCTCAGTACACCTCTGACACTCCCAGGTACACCTCTGACACTCCCAGATACACCTCTGAGACTCCCTGGTACACCTCTGACATTCCCGGTCACACCTCCGACACTCCCAGTTACACCGCTGATACTCCCAGGTACGCCTCTGACACTCGCAGGTACTACTCTGATACTCCCAGGCACTTTTGACACTCCCAGGTACACCTCCGATACTCCCAGGTACACCTCCGATACTCCCAGTTACACCTCTGACACTCCTAGGTACGCTTCTGACACTCCCTGGTTCACATCGGAGACTCCCAGGCACACCTATGACACTCCAGGTACACATCCGATATTCCCAGGTACACCTCCGAAATTCCCAGGTACACCTGAAACTCCCAGGTACACCTTTGAGAATTCAGGTACTTCAATGATACTCCCTGGTATACCTCTGACATTCCCAGGTATACATCTGACACCCCAGGTACACCTCTGACACTCCAAGGTACACCTCTGACACTCCCAGGTACTCCACTGACATTCCCTGGTACACCTCTGACACTCCCAGGCACACCGCTGACACTGCCAGGCACGTCTCCGACACTCCCAGGTACACCTCCGACACTCCCAGGTACACTTAACACATTCCCAGGTACACCTCCGATACTCCCAGTTACACCTTTGAGACTCCCAGGTACTCCACTGACACTGCACACCTCTGACATTCGCAGTTACACTTCCGAGACTCCCAGTTACACCCTTGACACACCCAGGTACACCACTGACACTCCCAGGTACACATCTGCTCCCTGGTACACCTCTGACACTCCCAGGTACACCTCCGATACTCTCAGGTACACCTCTCACTCCCAGGTACACCTCTAACACTCCCAGGTACTCCTCTGACACCCCTGGTTCACCTATGAGACTTAGTTACTT
>NW_024740659.1:0-7892 GCF_018991925.1 Homarus americanus | reverse complement strand
GCCCATAGGGTTATGTGAGGCCCACAGGGTGTGTGAAGGCATCTGGGTGTGTGAGGGCCACCGGGTGTGCGAGGACCACAGGGTGTGTGAGGGCCATAGGGTGTGTAAGCGCCACAGGGTGTGTGAAGGCCACAGGGTGTGTGAGGGCCAAAGAGTGTGTGAGGGCCACACGGTGTGTGAGGAGCCAGAGGATATGTGAGGGACACAGGGTGTGTAAGGGCCATAGAGTGTCTAAGGGCCAGGTCCAGAGAGTATGAGAAGCCAACAGGGTGCGTGAGGGCCACAGGGTATGTGAGGGCCACAGGGTGTGTGAAGGCCACAGGGTATGTGAAGGCAACAGGGTATGTGAGGGCCACAGGGTGTGCTAAGGTCACAGCGTGTGTGAGGGCCACGGTTTGTGAGAGGGCCACAGGGTATGTGAAGGCAACAGGGTATGTGAGGGCCAGAGGATATGTGAGGGCTATAGGGTGTGTAAGGGCCATAGGGTGTCTAAGGGCCAGAGGGCATGTTAGGCCCACAGGGTGTGTGAGGGCCACAGGATATGTGTGGGCCACAGGTTGTGCCAAGTTTACAGGGTGATTGAGGGCCAGAGGGTGTGTGATTGTCACAGGGTGTGTGAAGGTCGCAGGGCGTGTGAAGGTCACAGGGTGTGTGAAGGCAACAAATTGTGTGAGGGCCACAGGGTGTGTGAAGGCCTCAGGGTATATGAGGGCCACAGGGCATGTGTGGGCCACAGGGTGTGTGAGGGTCACAGGGTGTGTGAAGGCAACAGATTGTGTGAGGGCCACAGGGTGTGTGAGGGTCACAACATGTGTCAGGGCCACAGGGTGTGTGAGTGCCATATTTGTGTAAGGGTTATAGGGTATGTGAGGACTACAGGGTGTGTGAGGGCCATGGAGTGTGAGAGGGCCACAGGATGTGTGAGGCCATGTCATTTGTAAGAGCCAGAGGATGTGTGGGAGCCAGAGGGTGTGTGGGAGCCAGAGGGTGTGTGGGGGCCAGAGGGTGTGTGGGAGCCAGAGGGTGTAACGGCCATTATTCGCCCGGATCAAGGTGTGTGGCGTTTACAAATAGGTCTCACCTGACCAGTACACTCAGGCTTAAGCCACAGTCACCTCCAGCTTATGTAAACCAACAATAACCACAGACGTCTTTTATTATATACAAACTTGCAAAGTACAATGTGTTCATGAATGCCTCACCAAGGACCTTCTCGTGCGTTCAAATACTGAAATTGAAATTGAAATATTTTATAGACAATAAAACTATTACATCAAAAGGACTATGCAGTATACTACTCCCACCCTCACCTATGCCATCCCTTTCTGGGCCTTACAAAAAGTTATAAATATTATAAGAACACATGAATTATTTTACACCAATAAAATAGTTCATTTTGACATGAACGCTGTACTACATCAATAGAACAGATAATTTAATCTTATACAAATTTAAAGGTCATCATAACCTTGAAGCAAAATTTTTATACAATGAAAAAATAATAATTTGTCCATAATTTTCAGTAATATTTGTATCCCAATCATAGTCTCATTATAACAGTATCAACAGATGGTAAGTTAGTCCCGTAAGTTACATTGGTGTTTTGTAACACATACAAATAATGCTGAAAACTCTCGCTACATATGACAATCACTTCTCTTTCAAATACCGATAGAGGAACTTAATGGTTTGTGTGGTAAGGTTGGCCACCTCTTAAGAGACACTAGGCTGATTGATTGTGGTAATTACATCCCTGGCGACGCAAGAGCGTAGGTTGTATTTCGCCGAATTAAATTTAATGTTTAAAGGACTAAAATAAAATATTGCAAGTTAAAAACATAATAAATAAAATAGAACTTTCATAAAAACCATTTAAACGTTAATAAATAACACTCACAGCTTGTGTCGAAGGCCGGCTTCCTCCACATAGGAGGAAGCCGGCTGCTCACTAGTCTCCTCACTACTTATCACAACAAATATTTTTTCGAAAGTTTGTTATTCAAGAAGTTTATTTTCCTTAATGATCTGAAGTGTCTATGATTTTCGAATCAATGACCATCCGAAACTTTTTCAAACAAATTGAATCATTTGATGAAAGAACTTTCCAACAAAGATAACTAATGTTGGAAATATTTCACAACCAAGAATGATGATCTCACAAATTTTTCTCAAAGCAGAAGATATGAAGCTAACGTATGGTAACGAAACATACCGTAATGATCTTTGGGAAATTTGGGTAAAGTTAGGTTAGTTTTGGTCGCTTCGTATCATCAATAAATGATTGGTTTTGGACTCTTGGAGTTCAGTCGTGGTACTATTTTTAACATTACTTTCCCTAAACCGAGATACTACTCAGTGCCGCGCGACACCTTGGGGCGGTGCATGGACGCTCACCGCTCTCTGTGACTTTATTAATTGTATTGGTAATTTAATGCAGCGCGTTATATGATGAATTTACACGCTGTGATCACACACAGAAGACCTCCTGGGAAAAAGCTGGATACATATGGTGAAGTGTTTACTAAGTGTCTTAACGGTGAAGGAAAGTGGCAGGACACCGGGTGCACAATGCCTTCTTGAGGAGTCAGGTAAGACGCTGTTGTTGTGTTTTAAAGGAACAATAAAAAATCTTGTATCTTTAATGGGAAAAATTTCCTCAACTTGGTGTTAAGGCTGGAACACACTCGTTAAATATTAGCCTTTTCGTTTTCCCTTGTTCGTGTTAAGAATAAAAACTGTGTGTTCCGCTCGGACCGCCATCTTGGACCGCCAAGTTCGCGTTCCTCCTCCCCGTTTATTTTTTTCTTCTCTATTATCGTTTCGGTCATCCAGCGAATTTGCGGATTTTAAATTCCCAACGTTATGTTGGGTGAGGGTAGGATTTAATCAGGGTTTTTCGATGGTTTTGGGGTATTATTTTACTTTCGCACATAGCGTGGGTGCGTTCATAGTATAAGCTTGTTTGGTATATATTACTAAAATTATCTTTGTATTTGTCATAATACCCAGAGTTTATTGATTGGTTGAGCATGTATGCATGTTATTTAGAGTAATTCGGCAACAATTTTGATCTGATAATTGTGTGATTTTGTTTCTTTACGTTTATAATTGAAAATGGACTACTAAATGTTTAAAATGATTGAACTTAAACTTTTGGGTGGGATTTTGGGGAAATGTCATGTTGGCGTCCGTGTTTTTGGTGAAGATCAGTTGAAGGTCAAGGGGATGCGATATATAAATTGTGATCATAGATACAATCGAAATAAAAAACTAAGAATAATTCGGACTAAATTGGCAAGTTATATCATAATTAAGAGTTGCTGTCAATGTGAGGCGTTTTTTAAGAATACATTAACCCAGTTCCGCCCGGTGTTGTGCCCCAGGAGTAACTCACCCAATACTGGTGCAGTTTCTAGACAGGTTAGCGTATACACGAGCCTGCAGCTGGAGCGGAGGTCTTACTCGGTGCCACAGAACCTCCGC
Source organism: Homarus americanus (assembly GCF_018991925.1). Taxonomy (NCBI): domain Eukaryota; kingdom Metazoa; phylum Arthropoda; class Malacostraca; order Decapoda; family Nephropidae; genus Homarus; species Homarus americanus. Next base: position 4,409 of record NW_024740659.1, on the reverse strand, counting down.
CTTGGTGATATTAGTTTCCTCCTGTGACTTCGGTTAATCCATCTTCAGTGTCCGGTTATACCCTTCTTGTGACCCGTTATACCTCTTCCTGTGTCCGGTTATACCCCCTCATGTGACCCGTTATACCCCCTCCTGTATCGGGTTATACCCCTTCATGTGACCCGTTATACCCCCTCCTGTATCGGGTTATACCCCCTCATGTGACCCGTTATACCCCCTCCTGTATCGGGTTATACCCCTTCATGTGACCCGTTATACCTCCTCCTGTATCGGGTTATACCCTTCATGACCCGTTATACCCCCTCCCAATGGGTTATACCCTCGATAGACCCGGTTATTATACCCTTCCTGTGTCCGGTTATACCCTCATGTGACCCGTTATACCCCCTCCCCAGTCCGCTGGTTATACCCCCTCACAGACCCGTTATACCCCTCCCATTAAGAGACTTCATGACCCATTATACCCCCTGTAATGGGTTATACCCCTTCTTGTGACCCGTTATACCTCTTCCTGTGTCCCGTTATACCCCTTCATGTGACCCGTTATACCCCCTCCTGTATCGGGTTATACCCTTCATGTGACCCGTTATACCTCTTCCTGTGTCCCGTTATACCCCCTCCTGTATCGGGTTATACCCTTCATGTGACCCGTTATACCTCTTCCTGTGCCCGGTTATACCCCCTCATGTGACCCGTTATACCCCCTCCTGTATCGGGTTATACCCCCTCCTGTGACCCGTTATACCTCTTCCTGTGCCTCTGTTATAACCCAACTATGAGCGGCAGTAACCATGACTGTTATCATTACATTACAGAAAAGGTGATAGTGATAATAACTTTCCCTGGCGCAATGTTGCAGGTATATATACAGTTTTAAATACCATGTGACCCAAACGTTCACTTGCAAAATACTGAAAAACTATTTTTAGTTCGTATATTGGAAACAAATATATTTATGATATTACTGTGTATATAATATATAAATGTTTTACACACACGTCAAAGTGACACCAGGATACAAGACTCGTGGCTCTTATGGTTACTGAGGCCAGATTTCAGCATCAATAATCTGTTTATGTCTTCCCGTTCAAGAATATAATTTAAACTAAACTAGACTAGAATTCAGAATAACATAGCAAATTAAATTACCGCATACAATTAACTTCAATGCATGTATACTATGTTGGTTTCCTAGTGGCTACTGTACTTGCATATTATATTAAGCACGTGTTATTGTTGAAAATAAAGAAACAAAAAAACAAACAGATCAGGAGTGACAAACGATAAATATGTTGTGTTGTAAGAGAAACAATTGAGACCCTTCAGCTGTGTGTAAATGAGGTAGAAAGTCAGTCAAGATCAGCAAACTAGGACTTGGTCACAATACTGTTACTATTAAGATTTAGCTCATAGATGTTCACTATCTCTGGCTTAAATATGGCATGGATATGAGCATGTACCTCAGAAGTGTTCGGAAGGTAATATTTTAGGAGGATGGACCTCCACTGCCAAAGGTGGATAACTCCTTCAACAAAAACAAGTCTGAGTTGGTGGCAGACTCAGACCTAAAAGTGGGTCCCTTGTATCCCACTGCAGTTTTTAATTCAGAGAACTGATGTTTGGTAACTGCCTTGTCGTGGTGAGGAGCTTCAGTTCTCTCGATCTAATAATCACTGTTGGTGGGTGTTTGTTGACACTGGTAGGACCACCATGGCGAACTGGTTGCTGGTGAGGTTCTTAAGTAGAATTTATTTTTACACAAGAGACAGTGAACGACTCAAAATTATGAAGTCTGTCTCTGAGTCACCTGTTTCGTGCACTTTAGATATATCAGAAACACCACCATACAAAACTACCACGAAAAGTCTGAATGAATAACGTTGAAATCTATATCATCCTTACCTACAAGATCCTCAAGTGTAGATGTCAAATATTGCCAGTAGTGTCAAGAGCATTTTCTCCACAACTGTACGGAATATTGAGAAGCTTTTGCGTTAGTGAGAGCTAAAAGCTTGGAGAGACCAGTAAGTTGTCTCGGGTCGTTTCCTTCAACTGGTAAGGAGGTGAGGGCGAGAGGGCAAGACTGGTCAACTAAATCGTGGACCAGTCTTGCCATACTTGTGACACTGATCGTATTTCTTTAATCTTTTCGTTCCATTTGCGACCACATGTTTACGACCTCACGATTGTCTGAACTTCTGTTCGACTTTTGGAAACTACGACTACTTGTACACATGTGTCAGAGTTCTCAGTTAAGACTTGGACAACACAATGTTCTGTGGTAAAGAGTACCAAGTATCTTCGTTATAAACAGGTAAAAATATAAGATATGATAGAGTAAAGCATCGACAAGCTACATGTTTTGTCTATTATGATAGTCATCAGGTACGAGTCGATAAATGAGACGTCCAGATATTACCAGGTGCTATCACAGAAACCCTCCAACAACTTGGTGTGTTAAGTGAGGTGCTGTTTGGTTAGGTATATGTATATATATATATATGTGTGTGTGTATACAAGTTGCTGGTCCAGTCCAGTCCAGTATACTGTACGTGTCAGAAAACAGAGGAGGACAAGTGATCTCGGGCCCTTCGTGCCCGGTGAAAGTTTGAACGCTTGTGCTTGGCTAGCGTACGAATGAGGGTGCGGCAAGTCTGTAGACTTGCATGGTTAATTCGGGTGCGCCAAGTCCGTAGACTTGCATCGTTTTCCATCGTAAATAAAATTGTTAATTAATGCCTTCCTAAAGAAATCATCGACATGGGACCAGGTTTCTTCTATTCTACGAATTTTTTGCGATTTTTCCACCAAGTTTGATGAAAAAATATTGTGCCGTTTCCGCTACCCAGAACATATACACACGGCTAGTCATATAGTATCTTAGACAAGTGATTGTGGGCCCTTCGTGCCCAGTGGCGAGTCCGGTGGTACAGTTTTCAGAGGCGTGAAAGTTCGAACTCTCGTGCTTGGCTAGCGTACAGCGACATCGTTTTCCAGATGGTCGTGGTTGTTGTAATTATGGTCGTGGTTGTTATAATCATGGTCTTGGTTGTTACAATCATGGTCGTGGTTGTTATAATCATAGTCGTGGTTATGATCATAGTCGTGGATGTTATAATCATGGTCGTGGTTGTTATATTCATGGTCGTGCTTGTTATAATTATATTCGTGGTTGTTATAATCATGGTCGTGGTTGTTATAATCATGGTCGTGATTGTTATAATCATGGTCGTGGTTATGATCATAGTCGTGGATGTTATATTTATGGTCGTACTTGTTATAATCATATTCGTGGTTGTTATAATCATGGTCGTGGTTGTTATAATCATGATCGTGGTTATATTCATGGTCGTTGTTATAATCATAGTCGTGGTTGTTATAATCATAGTCGTGGTTGTTATAATCATAGTCGTGGTTGTTATAATCATGGTCGTTGTTATAATCATATTCGTGGTTGTTATAATTATGGTCGTGGTTGTCATAATCATGGTTCGTGGTTGTTATAGTCATGGTCGTGGTTGTTATAATCATGGTCCTGGTTATTAGGTACTGTAAGTATGTAGTATACTATAGGAAGGAATAGAATAAAAGTTAGAAAAATTAGTTAAAGAAATATTCGCCATAAGGAGAGGGTAAAATCATCAAAAAAAAATTATTATGAATCACGGATGATCATTCCGAGATAAATTATATTATGAAGAGAAGTGACCATGATTCTGGTTAGATTAGTCACCATCCGCTAAGTCATCACCTGTGTTAAGTCATCATAGTCGTCATGTGCGTTAGTCAGTTTTAGGCCCATCTCACACGACTGACCGACCATCGATGTTCTTTCCGCGCGAGGGTGTTACTTTTTAATGCATATTATTATTTACGCTGGTGGATGTAAGACCAGCTACCCTCACTGACGCAGCTATGGTCAATTTGGTGTTATACTTGTTTATAAATGCCTTCTAATCTGTCTCAAGTCTGTCCGTCCTGTCTATTATTATCCCAACTGCCTGTGGGGGAGTTGATCCTGTAGGTGCAGCAGCAGCAGCAGGTGGTGGTGATGGACTGTGGGCGAGTTGATCCTGTAGGTGCAGCAGGTGGTGGTGGTGGACTGTGGGGGAGTTGATCCTGTAGGTGCAGCAGCAGGTGGTGGTGGTGGACTGTGGGGGAGTTGATCCTGTAGGTGCAGCAGCAGCAGCAGGTGGTGTTGGTGGACTGTGGGGGAGTTGATCCTGTAGATGCAGCAGCAGCAGGTGGTGGTGGTGGACCGTAGGGGAGTTGATCCTGTAGGTGCAGCAGCAGCAGGTGGTGGTGGTGGACTGTGGGGGAGTTGATCCTGTAGGTGCAGCAGCAGCAAGTGGTGGTGGTGGACTGTGGGGGAGTTGATCCCAGCAGCAGCAGCAGGTGGTGGTGGACCG
>NW_024740658.1:0-27383 GCF_018991925.1 Homarus americanus | reverse complement strand
GCAGTTGGTTTGTTTGTAATTGTTGTCATTGTGTGAGTGGCGATCACTGGCAACTCAGGGGTATATAAGCTCGAGATAGCGAGGAAGCAGCGTTCCCTGACGCTGATTCCCGTTTGTCTCCAGGTATGTTCTGTGTTTCCTAGCCATTCAGTTAATTCAGTCAATTGTAGTGATTATCAGTGTTCACCAGTGTTCATGATTTGATTTAACAGTTGAATTGTCATTCACCCAGTGTAGAAGTAATATAACGTAAATACGTCTGTCGTCTAGACAAGAGAGTTTGTTGGTGTTGTCATGTTTCTGGTTCCCTGACGCTGATTCCCGTTTGTCTCCAGATCAAGGGTGGGCTTAATTGAAACCCACCGGTCGCTCGGAGCCGGTGGATACCCAGCAGTGGTCAATATAGGAGTGATGGCGCTGATTCGGCATGATTAATCGGCTCTACTCTACCTCGTGGGCCGAGGCCCCCAAACCCATCTCGGGTCGGAGTGTAACCGACCACAACAACAGTTGTTAGAGGCGCCAGTGCTATACCCTGGGACAGGCCTTGGAATTATGGTCCACAGTGTGGTTGTATGTGTTTTTTTTACCAGTGTGTTTTATAAGAAATAAATCAATGAAGACATGTTATGGTTTCACCCTTCTTTACCCTTATCGATCTGACCAATGGAAAACCTAACCCAATGCCTAGTCCACTCTGCCCGCTACCTAACGAGCTACATGCTGTCCAGAGGGGGTCTGGTGGCAGCGACCCTTAGGAATTAAGATTAGAGTTAAGTTATCCCCTTAGATTTAGTGACCCCAGATCTGGCAGTATAAATTGGTGGCAGCGGTGGGATGGTTTTTAATCATTGATCAAATCCGAGGGAATTGAAGCTGTGATTTAAGTTGCAGAAAAAGAACAATAACAGAAGTAAGGTAAGGGTGGTGTAAGTGTTGGAAAAAAACCCGCCCCCTTACACAGGTGGCACAGAAGTGATGTAATTTACATGGTATCAGATCAGGAGGAATAAATGTGAGGCTGTGGATATTTTTTTTTTTTTTGTGGTTTTAAGGAGAAATTGAAAACAGTTCACGGCAAATACCTTACTCGAAGTTAGGTTAGAACAAGTGCATCCAGAAAATTAGAAATCTGTTTAAAGTAAGTGTACAGTAAAATGTACTGAAAAGTGTCTGAAAATGTCTGAAAACAGAGGTTAGCTACCTAATTTTTTTTGCAGTCTTTTGTGAAATCTCAGAAAAGTGTTGGTTGTATGCCAAGGTAAATTTTTTTTTGGGTGCCTTTCTGCACTGGTACCATAGCAATTGTTGTGATCACCTGAGTTAATACTTTGTTATTTACAGACAATGAGGGACAGTGATCATGTGCCGTGTTACGAGTGTTGTGGACAGTGTCGATTTCTGAGTGTACCCGAAGGCCATAATTATATTAAGGTTATGTAACAGTGTTATTTGTAATTGACATAATATGGGTGTAGTTGTTTTAATTTTAATTGGAAGTGTTTTAGTTATAAGTTGAGGTCAGAATTGGGCAAGTGAATTTATTTGTATAACCTGTGTTGTGTTAGGTACCTGAGTATTTTGTATTTTTTGTATTGTTTCTATTAGTATGATTTTTAGTGCAAAGGGAATTAGTTCTAGCAGTGTAGACTGACTGGCATGGTCAGTAAGTGTGTTTTATGTTTAGATGAAAGCTAATACATGTATAATTTCAGCAATTGCTTTGAGGGGTTGAGGACTCTGTGGTGATATGGACATCTGTGAAAGAATGCAATCTTTGAAAATTTATTGTAGAAAATACATGTAAGGACTCCCAAGTGTGAGTACAACAGAGTACATTGTGAAGTGATAAGTGTTAAAATCATGGCAATTGAAAAGTCATTCAATACTTGTTGAGTACCGAAGGGACAGTCTCGTAAAGTATTACCATATTACCACTGATTCTTTTTTGTGAGCGTGACTCAGTGATGGAACTGTCTGTGTTATTTTTGGGTTGTTGACTTCGTCAGTCGTACTGAAGTCACCCCAACAGTATAAATCCCAGTTCTTACGAACTGAAGTCCGGAAATCCAGTTGCTGCCTATGTTGTCGAAAAGAAAAATCTCAGTTATGTGTGTCAATTTTTTTTGGGTTGTTGACTTCGTCAGTCGTACTGAAGTCACCCCAACATTATAAATCCCAGTTCTTATGAACTGAAGTCCGGAGATCCAGTTGCTGCCTATGTTGTTGAAGGAAAAAAAAAATCAAAGTTTATGTGTGTAGGAAGTTTTTTTTTGCGGGGGGTTGTTGACTCACTCCGGGTGAGGGAGTCACCCCGACTTTCAAATGCCAGTTCTTTTGAACTGTGAGATAGAAAATACGGGTTTTGTGTTGTGAGCCCTAAAGTGTATGTCTAGAACCATGGTTTTGGTGTTGAAAAGGTGAGTTATTATTGAAAGGAAGTAGTAATCTGAGGAAGTGTCTGATGTAACTAATTCCCCATTCATAGACAAGAATTTAAATTCCTTAGGATATGTAATTTCATGCAGAGAACTTTTGTTGTAGATGTAATGTCAAAGAGTCACTGTTTATGTGCTGGTGCCAAAAGTAGGTTGAGGTATTATGCTGATGAACTGTTAGGGGAATGTTCCCCAAACTATATTGTACGGAAATAAGAAGTGATAAGTTGTTGCAGGTATAGGTAGCGGAGACTCGAGTATGAAACGTTTGTCTCCTTAAGTTTTGTTTTATGTATTAAGGTACTGTAATCACGAACTGTTAAGACATGTCGAATGTATGTGCACTACCGCGTTAGTGCTTTTGCCTATTATTCCGCATAATATGAATCCTTGGAAGGGGAAGGCTATGTACTGCGCACCTAGTTGTCATCCCTAAAAACCCGTTTTAATTCATATTACGCTACATAATATTCAAATCCACCGCGCTTGTAGAATTTCAGGAGCGTGTTTATCCTCGCTATCCCTCCCAGTAAGCCCGCCTTTGTGAAGACAGTTGTCAATGCGTGGTTTGTTCCACTTTCTCCTGGGAAGCTCAATCTTGAATTAGTCTGTGTAAATCAACCCAAGTAATTCGCCAGACCTTTGTCAACTGAGGGTCATCTTTGAATGAGTAGCAGTTAGTTTGTTTGTAATTATTGTCATTGTGTGAGTAGCGATCACTGGCAACTCAGGGGTATATAAACTCGAGATGGCGAGGAATCAGCGTCCCCTGACGCTGATTCCCGTTTGTCTCCAGGTATGTTCTGTGTTTCCTAGCCATTCAGTTAATTCAGTCAATTGTAGTGATTATCAGTGTTCACCAGTGTTCATGATTTAACAGTTGAATTGTCATTCACCCAGTGTAGAAGTAATATAACGTAAATGCGTCTGTCGTCTGGACAAGAGAGTTTGTTGGTGTTGTCATGTTTCGGTTCCCTGACGCTGATTCCCGTTTATCTCCAGATCAAGGGTGGGCTTAATTGAAACCCACCGGTCGCTCGGAGCCGGTGGATACCCAGCAGTGGTCAATATAGGAGTGATGGCGCTGATTCGGCGTGATTAATCGGCTCTATTCTACCTCGTGGGCCGAGGCCCCCAAACCCATCTCGGGTCGGAGTGTAACCGACCACAACAACAGTTGTTAGAGGCGCCAGTGCTATACCCTGGGACAGGCCTTGGAATTATGGTCCACAGTGTGGTTGTATGTGTTTTTTTTACCAGTGTGTTTTATAAGAAATAAATCAATGAAGACATGTTATGGTTTCACCCTTCTTTACCCTTATCGATCTGATCAATGGAAAACCTAACCCAATGCCTAGTCCACTCTGCCCGCTACCTAACGAGCTACATGCTGTCCAGAGGGGGTCTGGTGGCAGCGACCCTTAGGAATTAAGATTAGAGTTAAGCTATCCCCTTAGATTTAGTGACCCCAGATCTGGCAGTATATTGGAACATACGTTGCAGGTACCTCCGACCTCTTCGTTGTCTGTAGAGGAGGTACTGGATATTCTACAACGGCACATCAAAGGGCAGCGGAACGAAGCTCTGCGCAGGAGGGAATTGTTAAGCTGCAGACAGATGGAGGGCGAGACATTTGATGCCTTTTATGTACGACTCCAGAGAGCCTCGGAAGAGGTAGATATATGCCCAGGTAACCACCAGCAGTGCGAGGAGACCCAGTTGAAGCAGGTGATCCTGATGGGTGTTAAGGACGAGGAGCTTGTCCAACGCCTCACCTCCCTCGACTCTTCCTCTTTTCTTAAGGATGTGTTGACAATATGTCGCTCCTACGAGGCTGCCAGGTGTGCCACCTCTGCCATCCGAGCTCCCCCTACAGCTGTACGCACTGTGTCCCGGTACAAGAAGGACAAGAAGTCTACTCCAACGCCTTCACCCACCACGCCCACGCCCGGTTCCTTTTTTAACAACTGTGGTAAGCAGCGCGGAACACAGGTGTGTCCAGCTGCTGAGTCTACCTGCAACAGTTGTGACCGTAAGGGCCACTGGTCACTCACAGTACAGTGCCCAGCCAAACGTGTCCAGTGCAATGTGTGCGGTCGTTTGGGCCACTACGACAAGTGTTGCCCTACCAACAAACCCAAGGGACAGCGTCGGCGGAAGCTTCAGCGCCCTTCCACCAGTGAGGGCCGCCCACAGTCTTCCAATCAGAAGCATGACGACCCTGGACAACGCTCGAGCCATATTAGGAAGATGTGCTCCCCTTCGCGTCCCAGGACCAAAGTTCCCCAGCACATCAGCGTCATCGTGACCTACGGCAGTGTGTCATCCCGTCTTCAGATGTTGCCCGACATCGGCGCTGATGCTACAGTCATCGGTCCCCAGCATTTGCAATGCTTGGGGCTCTCTCCAAGTGATCTAGGACCGCCCCCCAAAGATCTCCGCTTTACGGCAGATGGTTCACAAATGGCCCCAGCCCTAGGTTCACTCCAAGCACAGGTCGCCTTTGGCAACAGGTCGTGTCAAGCCTGGATTGATGTGGATAACGGTGTCCTGACTCCTTTGCTGTCCTACAGACATTTTCAAGAGTTGGCCATCATCTCCCAGGACTTCCCAAAACCTATTCTTGAGGTAAAACCAATAGGGTGCGCGAAGGGAGCAGCAACTACCCTGCTGTCGCCCTACCCCTGCCTCTTGCCAGTGACACCTCTCCTTCGGATGCTTGGAAGTGCTTCCTGAAGGAATTCAGCGACGTTCTGGTGACCAAGTCTGCTCTGGAATCCAAGCCTCTCAAAAAGATGATAGGGCCTCCCCATGAGGATCCACTTGAGGGACGACGTGAAGCCCTTCGCAATCTACACCCCTCGACTGGTCCCCCTGGCCTTCCGTGATGTGGTCAAAAACGAGCTGGACTCCATGGACACCCAAGAAATTATTGCACCAGCCGGCGATGACCCGTCTCCATGGTGTCACCCTATGGTAGTCGTCATAAAACCTAAAGGTGGTGTTCGGATCACCACTGACCTCTCCAAGCTCAACAGCCAGGTGTCTCGTCCTGCCCACCCTTCTCCCACGCCCTTTGCAGCTATACGCAGTGTGAACCCGAAGACGCACTTCTTCATGACGATGGACGCCCTGTGTGGATACTGGCAGATAGAGCTTGCCGAAGAAGACCGACTACTTACAACTTTCATCACCCCGCATGGACGTTACAGTTATTGCCGTGGCCCCATGGGATTCGCCGCTACAGGAGACGCTTTCTGCCTTCGAGCTGATATGACTCTACAAGGTCTGGCAAACTGCGTGAAAGTGGTCGACGACATACTCGTGTACGATGAGGATTACATGGATCACCTCTGCCGTATCTACGAGGTACTCAACAGGTGCCGGACGCACGGCATCACCCTAAATGCCGACAAATTTGTTCTGGCCAGCTCTTCAGTGGACTTTTGTGGGTACACCCTCTCAGGGAATGGTATTGCAGCTGACCCGGAGATGGTCCGCGCCATCACGGATTTCCCCACCCCTGCTAACCTCACCGACTTGAGGTCCTTCATCGGTCTCGTCAACCAGTTAGCAGAGTTTTCGCCGGACATCTCCGCAGCTGCCCAACCACTTCGCCCCCTGATGAGCCCCAAGAGGACATTCCTGTGGACCCCGACCACGACAAGGCCTTCCAGCAAGTGAAACAGGCCCTGTCTAGTCCACATGTCCTCGCCACCTTTGACCTAGCCTTGCCGACGGTTCTGCAGACAGATGCCTCACGCTTGTACGGCGTGGAATACGCCCTACTGCAGGATCATGGTGGAGGGCAGTTCCGGCTCGTCCAGTGTGGCTCGCGTTTCCTCTCTGACACCGAGACGCGCTACGCCACTATTGAGTTGGAGCTGTTGGCTGTGGTTTGGGCGATGTCCAAGTGCAGGTTCTACCTCATAGGCCTGCAACACTTTCACCTAGTGACCGACCATCGCCCGCTTGTCCCGATCCTCAACCACTACAAGCTGGACGCCGTGGAGAACCCTCGCTTCCAGCGTCTGAAGGAGAAGCTCTCGGCGTACATCTACACAGCAGTGTGGCGTGCCGGTAAGGAGCTCTGCATTCCTGATGCCTTATCCTGCTCTCCTGTCAGCCGCCCTACTCCAGAAGACCATGTGCTCGACGCCGACCTCGCTCTTTCCGTCAGGACTGTGGTCACCCTACACGCAGTCCAAGCCCTTCGTTCGAACCTGTCACCAGATGACGACAAGGCAATGGAGGACCTTCGAACAGCGGCCCGAGATGACCCTTCCTACGTCCAACTCGTCGAGTGTGTGAGGAATGGATTTCCTAGCAACCGCTACGACTCTGCTCCCGTATTGGAAATTCAGCGATGAACTCTACTGAGACGGGGACCTTGTTCTGTACGGAGCACGTGTAGTTGTCCATGCTGCCTCACGTCCCTGCGTCTTGGCTCGCCTTCACGACAGTCACCGTGGAGCTGAGGCCACCAAACGACGTGCACGACAGACTGTGTTCTGGCCCGGCATCGACTCCGACATCTCCAATGTTGTCCGTGCGTGTGAGCCCTGCCAAGTATTACAACCCAGCTAGCAGCAGGAACCCTTCATGAGTGATTAAACCCACCATTTTTGAAGTCAATGGATTTCAGCGGTCAGAAAGTTCCTTTGTTATCGGGGAGACCGCCTTTGGTTGGCTGTTGTCATCGGCGCGTAATGATAATGGACGCCTGGGAAGCCGCCACCATCAGCAAGTTCCGCCACCACTTCCGTGACGGGCGTTTTGCACGCCCGCGAACCGGATATTCTAGTTCACAAGCGACTTTTGCCAGTTCTTTGACCGAAGGAGTCTGAAAGATGTGTTATCATCGCCCATTACCCGCAGAATGTCCAACGGCCACGCCAGAGGCTGGAGGTCAAATCCTCATCTCAAAGTGTGGCTCTTCTAATATTGACTGCGAGGCCTTTCTGATCAGCCTCTTGAACCGAACAGCAACTTCCAATCACACCGAACGCCCCTCGCTCAGGTTCTTCGTTTTGTGTCCTGCTCGCCCCTCAGCTGGCTTTCTCCACAGGATTGCATCGCCGAGTCAACGTGTTCATAATGTCGTCGCCCGCTACAACGACCACGCCCGTCCTCTTCCCAAGTTGAGTGTTGGCACCCAAGTCCATGTTCAGGACCCGACCTCCCTACGTTGGGACAAAGTCGGCGTAGTCATGGGTCTCAGTAGGTCATGGGACTACCAGGTGCGGTTACCCAGTGGTCGTGTGTGGTGGAGGAACCGCCGTTTTCTCCGCCCCGTAACAACGCCTTCTGCTGACCCCGCCACCAGTGTGAGTCCCATACCCTCCCCAGTGATCAAGTCCCTCGACGCTCAGAACGGATTCAAAAGAAAAGGTCCGCTCAAGACTTGGCGGTATATATATATATATATATATAGGCCTGATGGTAATATTTATTCAGCCTAGCTAGCAGCGTGTGGCAATGTATTTACCATGTCCCACATGCTTAATTAATGTGCCTGGCGACATATGGAAGCTGCTAATGTATCACTTGCCACATGTCGCCTGAAAGGCTAGTTGACCTCCCAGACAGAGTAAGGAGCGCCACCTCCCTTGTGTATCTCTGTTTATCCAGTAAATAGAACCTACGAAAACCCTACAGGTGTTTGTGTTCGCTCCTGTAGATAGAACTTGATACCCAGAACATATACAAGAACCACCTCCTCAACTCTAGCCCATGGGTTCCTCTCTTCTATATTGTTAGCAATGTAGCTTGGTGTTAGAGAATGTGTACATGGTTTTTTTGGTGAGTGTCAGGCCGTCAGTGAGACACTTTGACTAGCAGCTACCTTAGGCCTAGTTCTAGACTTTCAATGAAGAGTATCACAGGGTAGAGTATTAATTTAAGAAAATTTACGGCTAATCCGATATATTTTCATGTTTTAAATTGTTGTTTTATGTATGAACTTGAAGACAATTCAGACCAAATGACCCAAACATTGAAAGGAAAACACCATGTTCTAGGCTAAATGAGTAATTTAAGAAAAGTGATTTGTCATTTAGGTTAGGCAAGGCTATACTATCATTAACCAATTAATTTGAAATTGCCCAGAATAAGGCTATCTTATTATAGCTTATGTGTCTTGTCACAGGCCAACATTAGGCCCGTGGTTATTTACCCAAATTCTATTATGGGTAAAACACCAAATACTGTGAGATTTTAGGGTTACGTGATGTTGTCTCACACTCAGGATGGGTTGGAGAAAGGAAACTCTTAATGGTGGTTTTCTTATATAAAATATATTATTTATAAAAGTCTGGTGCTGGGAAGTTGCTGCTTGGAAAAGGAGTTGCTGCGTGGTAGAGTAACCACTACAAGACCTCTGCTAGCCGGAACAATTGGTGAAGAGCACTTCCGTGAATGAGAGTTTTCCCGTTAACGAGATGATTATCTCAAATCAAGAAAATATCCCTCGTCCCCCGAATGCTTATGGTAATGGAAAAATGTTCTCGGTAGTTCCTGAAATTGCCCATTATATCATCTCTCGAACCCAGAAATATATCCCCCATCTCCGGAATTTTCTCGGTTATCAGGGAACCTTTTCTCATAATTTTCAGGAAAATGTGCCCCTTTGAAAATCATTACCTAAGCCATAAGTTTCCTGCAAAATCATGCTTTGGGAATTAATTACGGCTTTCAGAAAGTTCTGAGTTTCAGGGATTCCGGCTAATGGAGATATTTACAACCTAATAAAATGAACACGGGTCAAAAGACTCTCCGGCTCCTGAGAATGCTGCTGTTCCTACCAGAAAGCAGTTTCAAATGCGAGTATGCGACAGACAAGAGGCAAGAGGATGTTTTTTAAATGCTTTTACCACTATTATTTACTTTCATACTGTACAATTTTATTCATTTTTAAATGAGTACAGAGATTTTAACACGCTGTGCATTTTTAAGTATTTTACCCCTAATGCCAGGCAAAACCCTAGGCCGTAATTGTTTTTCTTCTTAGGCATAACCCTTCTATTCTAGGCCTAATGATTAAACTTTGAATAAGTTAGTATCAACATAAAAATACTACTGTTTAATAATTATTTTTTATTGCAGTATAGAGGTAATGCTAATAAAGCATACATTGAATTAACTTTTATTTTCAATATACTGTACATAATAAAATGAACTTCTTTATTGAAAATACAGAAAATAAATGGCTTTCTTTTACCTTCATAAGATAAGCATTTTATATAGGAAAATAAAGTATGTACTATATCCTTGAGCAATTTGATTCCAATACAGTATACTTTTAATACTACTAAATACCAAAGGCACTGAAGTTTGTGAAAACAAAAATCATTATATAAAACATATTTGAGAAATTGAAACAATAAAAAAATATTGCCACTGTTTGCTTCTTAAACTACACAATTTGACATGAGTCACCACATCGTTGTGAAAAATTAATACAACTACTGTTAATTGTTGCCATTTTTAAGATTTAAAAATGGAATACAGTATAATTTTCATATGTCTAGAATTACTGAAGGAACTCTCATGACTAGAATGTACCTGCATCAACACCCGTATATTAAAGTAAACTTATAACCAAATACTGTACTACTATAAGTAATAAAGTAAACAAATAGCAAACTCTTGGCTTGTTAAGCTATACAATTTAGCATGAGACAGCACATCCTTATGAAAGAACCAATGCAACAACTTGCTCTTTGGAGAATAATGTGTGCTAAATAGCAGTGATTACAGTAGGCTGTTGGTGAATTTGCACCATTATTTCTGTTTCAACCTACTTGAATCATACAAACTAATTAATTAAACAGGTTGAACTGGAAATTAACTACGTATTACCAAAATAAAGGAACCTTTAAAAAATAAAAATAAGTACACGTGTCTGTTTTCAAAGCTATACATTTGATTGTGGTGTGAACTTTTACCCAAAACCTGGGTAAACATTATCCTAGTAGCACTGCAACACGTGTTATTAGTTAACAAGTGTGTATATCCTCAGTCAGCAAGATGGTTAGAGAATCCTCTTTCTTTTGAATGGGCCCCAACATAGATTCCTCGCTGGAATGAACAGCAGTAAACCTAGCTCCTGAGGGTCCTGGGGTTTGTTCTCTTCCTTCTTCTGGAAAGAAATGTATAATAGTTTGATTGAAGTCTATGTTAAGGGTATAATTAAAATATATAAATATCTAAAAGTTTTTAGAAAAAAAAAATGGTCTGAAAAATAGTGTTGACCATCTAAAAAGATTTGTATAAAATATTTTTAAATGTAAATATAAACTAAGTTAACATGGTTACAATATTATAAATTGATTTAATTATAATATACGGCATTTAGTTCCAGGCGTTAAATTTCTTATATTTGCGCTTCTCAATTTTTTCCATTAACATACGAGTTATAACAACATTTAATATCTAACTTTGGGAAGCAATATGCCAGCTATAAATTTAACCAACTTACTGATGTTGCTTATTTTTAAAAAATATACAAAAAATAAATTTACTGTATATTTCAAACGTAAGAAAATAGTGAAAAAATGGTACCAAAAGTGCTTTTGGAAATAAAAACAGGGACAGAAAAGAACAAAATATATCAGAGGGTTGGAAAAGTATGTTGAGTGAATTACCATCAATAAGTTCTTCACTTTCCAAAATCGCTGGAATCCCATGAATAAAGGCTGGATCTAAGAGTTGAAGAACTGCTTCGTCAATTGCAGTGTATGTACAGGGTGTTTTCAATTTGGAGGCCGCCTCCTTCAAGAGAAAAAAAAACAATTCAAACTTTCTTACTGTGAGCTGTGGTTACATACACTGTACACAACTATGTTATATGTACACTACTATGTTAGAAAGGAATCTATTAAAATAGTTCAAAACATTACAACCTAACCTATCATTGTAGCTGTAGCCCCCCAAATTCTCCTCTATCTATGTCAAAAGTTAATTAGATTTATGGTAACAAACAATAAATGGTAAAATAAGTCAAAAATAATAATAGCAGCCATAATTTTTCAGCCTGTATTAGTTGTAAAAGCATAAGATAGAACACCATTGCCTATAAGCCTAACAGTAAGATTTGCATATTAATGTGTATACCAAATATGAAATTAAATCATTTGATGACTCAAAATTAACGAAAAAGAACATGAGGAATTCTATAGTAAGCTACATATTATGACCTTCATTACCATCAAAAATAACGTAGTTTATAACAGTAACCAAACCCACCTAACCTAACTTCATTACCAACGGGAGGCCTCTGCCACCCTGGACCACCCAGAAGAATATTAAACATCTCTGTCCCATGTCATTTGCGACACAATGATTAGTGTCTTAACATTGTCTCAACTATAAGATAGGTATATTAAGAAAATCCAAAAATTGTGGGGCAATTATTAGCAGTGATACCGACTAGCTACAACCACCTCAAATCGTAGCAAGCCTCAGAAAAAACAGAGTTAAGTTTGTTTCAGAGTGGCAATCAATACCTAGGCTAACAATATTATGACTTACCTGTTCCACCAGTATATTTATTATCTTACTTTTACTTTTTACCTTTTTCCTCTTCGCCACTGATCGGCTCACTAGCCGCCCGGGCGATCGGTCACGTCTCTGTCACCCACTGTTGTGCTGTTTTTTTTCTTAACGCTTACACGTAAATCAGAAAACATCCGCTTGACCTCTCAACAACATTGTTGGGTATTAGAGCCACAACATTCACTGCCTTTACTACTTCTTACCAAACATGATTCTTCAATTTGATTGTACATCTCGAGTCCAATTTTCCTAAAATTATTTTCTTTCTTTTGGTGACTTCACACACCATGGCGCTCTGAAATTTGGTCGTTCCTCAGGTAGTTGTCCTTTCATCTTTTGTTTACAAATTAATATCACGTGCGTCGCTCTCGGCTGATTTCTCCTTCTCTTGTGATTGGTTGATGATTTTGTTAACTGAGCGCTGATTGGCCAACTAACTCCTGCACTATCACCTACCTTCCGACAAGAGAACTGAATTTACGGGGTAAACACTAGTTATGATAACTTACGGACTGATTAAGGAACTGTAATTAAATTTTGAGTATGCTAAATTTACGGGACTGTGAGGAGTCTGCAATATATGGTACTGTATCTCGTTAATATACATAACTTATGAGGTGTTTTGAGTATCCGGCCTGGACTGTCGGAATTTCCGACTCTTGTTTATCGAACACGCTGATTGGTCCAAATCCGGTATTTCGTCTGATAATCGGTAAATTGATGACGTGGTCGGTAAGCCGTGACGTCACTGCTCCGACAGTCGGTAAATTACCGACTTTAGGAAATATGCTTTTTCATGGCTAAAATACCATATAGAATACACAGAAATAAATTTTAGATGTATTTAATTACCTTACCTACATTTTACTAGCGATATTTTAACAGAATTATATTTGCTGAGTCACACACGAAGCGATATTGAGAGTCGAGACAAGGAAGTCAACGGTCTGTAACACTCTGAATGGTGTATAATGCAGTGTTTATTATTCAGAACTTTATAAAACTAATGACAGGAACAATGAAATTCACTGAGTATGAGGACTAGGCTACTCTAATATAATTACTGTATCTGGGATCTCCGTTACCCCTCACCACACATTATATTATAGAAAATAGTAATATTACGTCATGGACTCGCAACCAATCACAACGCGAGCAGTTGAACCAATCAGCGTGTTCGGTAAACAAGATTCGGAAATTCCGACAGTCCAGGCTGGACGACCTGTTGCTTTGGTCAGGACAACAGGGAACCAGTGTACAGCCCTGCCTGGACGACCTGTTGCTTTGGTCAGGACAACAGGGAACCAGTGTACAGCCCTGCCTGGACGACCTGTTGCTTTGGTCAGGACAACAGGGAACCAGTGTGTCCTGTTGGGTCCCTTCATAATGTCTTGTATTATAGCCTGATATTAAAAACCTTTTCGTGGAATTTACTTACATTATAATAAAATTAATAAGTTGGTGAGGTTTATAAAATAATATTTCTTGTTTGATGCTTAAAGAGACAATTAGGCGAAGCTTCAGGTAGCCCAAATATAAAGCAGCTCAGTACAGTAAACATGGCGAGCAGTGTAGGACGACTGAGGCTTCTTCCACGATTTTGTTCTTTAATCAGGTAAAGAAAATGACGCAGCAAAACTTATATATGTTTTGCTGCGGACATTTATTAATAAACTTATGACATGACAGTGTAATAGATGCTAAACTATATTACTCTAAAACTTTCATGTTGTGACGGCACCAAGTGTTTCAAGACCAGACTTGACCAAAGCAAGTACAGTTAGGAGCTGGTGTGGTAAATATTGTTCATTGGCTGGCCTCAGGGGGTCCCACTAATTACCCAAATGTAGCCGCAATGAAGTCAAATAATGGTCCTACATGAATAAATCGGACTGCCAATCACTTCTCGACTAGTATTTGGTGTCATAAAGTCACAAAAAATTGGTAAACTTAATTTAATCTTAGTTAATAGATCGAGTGCATGTACCTAACCTAACCTAACCCAACACAACTCAGATTAAATTAAGTTTACCAATTTTTTGTGACTATGACACCAAATAATAATCGAGAAGTGATTCGCAGCCCGATTTATTCATGTAGGACCATTATTTGACTTCATTGCGGATACATTTGGGTTCATTTGGGTAATTACTCGCTCCCTCGGTACAAGCACGCGATCTATTAACTCAGATTAAATTAAATTTACCAATTTTTTGTGACTATGACACCAAATACTAGTCGAGAAGTGATTGGTAACCCAATATATTCATGTAGGACCATTATTTGACTTCATTGCGGGTACATTTGGGTAATTAGTGGGACCGTCCTCAGGTTTTGGGGCATTATTCTACTTAAGGACATATAGCCCCGAAAGTTTTAAACGCTCAATTTTTGGTTAATTTTCATTAATGCACCGGTCTTTGCTTGAATAATGAAAATATGTTTTTCCGATGTTATTTGAGGAGTTTAGAATGAATTTTATTCATTTCAGCCGGGAATCAATAGTTTTTGATCCCCCCCCCTCAATTTTAACGAAAATTTAATTTTATTTCGAGTAAATAACATACATAAAAAAACGAACAAAACCTAACCTAACCTAACCTAACACAATTTTTCTGATGAAACTCTTTAATTGACATAAAATAATGTCTTTCACAATGTCTGCACAGCTCTTTCCAACTGTAGAGCCATATCTGGTTTTTCTGGGACTGAAAAATCAAATCTCTGCTCCCGAGGCACCCACGAATTGTTCAGTGGCCAAGACAATAAACTCTTGCTCAATTATAAGTCTCCTATCGCTATAGCCAATAAAAAACAACAACCCTCCCCCCCCCCACACATGCGATGTAGACTCTTAAGAAGCGAAGACAGAGGTAAGGAGCACTGCATGATGGGTGGTCAGACCTTCTCTGTGAGACGTAAACAACAAATGGCGACACTTGTGACTGACCAAATATAATAATATTATTGACAAATAATATCTCGCTTATCCTTAATTTATTATATGTCTTAGAATTGTCTAAACATAACGTAATACATATTAATAACAGCGGAGAAAGACCGGTGTAAGACTAAAAAGTGGATGAATTTATAGTCTTGCACCGGTCTTTCTCCGCTGTTATTAATATGTATTACGTTATGTTTAGACAATTCTAAAACATTTTTCTTCTGTGATAATTTTGCCGGAAATTAAGGATAACCGAGATAGTAATTTTTCAATAGGTCAGCTTCTATTAGGCTCTATGCATTGTCATTTCCATTTTTCTGTTTAATATATTAATGTGTAGAAACAATTTCTACCAATTCAGACAATTCCTTCTGGTAGTCACCCATTTCTACACCTTTACCTTCATTTCTTTTGCAAATTTGCAGTTTTGCAAAAAATTAAAATTTTAATTTTTAACAAATATAATATGCACAAAAATGGAGGTCAAATTTGAGTAAAACACAAAAATACAAAAAAAACCTTTGTTATTATACCAAAAGAACCAACCCAACCTAACCTACAAGGAGGAGGAGGATATAACTGACTAAATGAGGAGTATAACCTCAGGTAAACATGGCAGGAACCTGTGGACACCCAATGGATGAATATTTACTGCCAGTACATGCCAACAGTGTGTAATAGAGATGTGACCAACCGGTGTACCTCAAACTCGGCCCATCTTAAATAACTAACTTGGCCAATCTTAACTAACCCGGCCCACCCATTTAGCCAATTCGGCCCATCTTAAACAACCAACTGGGCCCACACCTTACTAACTTGGCCCACTTTGCACTCTTCAAGCAGTAGCTGACTAGAGGTTCAGGATTGAATTTGAGATTTATTTTATGTCTCTTGGTTCACTGAAATATGAAGTGTGTGAATGAGTGAATACCAAGGGTTCAATCGGTATGAATTTTAGGAGTTTATGTTAGAACTTAATCAATGAACCACGATTCATAACAAAGGAGTTTCCTGTCTGTTTATAAAGTGTAAAGGACAAAGTCTCTTAATGTTGGTGTCAGATTACAGGATGCATGGCCCACTTTGCACACTTCAAACAAATAGCTGACTAGAGGTTCAGGAATGACATCTGGACCCCATCTGCTTGGAGTGTATTTAAAAGGAGTGTCTGCCCAAATAATGACTGTGAAGGATGGCATAATTGCCTTAACTTGAAAGCAAGAAAAAGACAACTTAACTTCTATCTGTTAATCAACCTACTCCATAATGAAGCAAAACTAGTGACACTCCAAGTGGGGGTCTTGTCTGACAGTAAAGTACTGCTAAAACAACGGGCCAAGTATGTATGACAGCTCTTTAAACTGTAGGATGACTGAAGTAGTGGACCAGGATCTAAAAAATTTCTACAAGCCGTTTCACATCACGTGACTGTTTATCAGTATTATATGTACTTTTATGCTGCTTTTTATCATTGTACTTTTGTACTTCTTTCATTCATGCAAAAATAAATGTGTAAAATGTGTTCGTTAACCTAACTGGTCCCAGTAGGATGTGGGCCGAGTTGGACTGTATTCTGACCAAGCGGCTAACTTTCTGGCTGGGGCCATATTAAGTAGAAAGAAACTTATTTTGATGTCTTTTACCAATGAAAGCAACTTTGCTGAAGCGTAATGCTTTAAGTTCTCGTTTTTTTTTGTGGATGTAAGAATCCGCTTGGACCGAACGGGTCGGTTGTAAACAAACCAGGGTTGGAAAAAATCATGATTTAAAAAAAAAATCGATTTACAGTACAGTGGTCCCTCAGTTAACGAGCACAATCCGTTCCAGCAGGTTGCTCGTTAACCGAAAATCTCGTTAACTGAAACCATTGTTTCAATGGGTTTTTGGGTAATTGGTTCCAGCTCACCGAAAATTACCTAAATTCAACAAAAAAAGGTAGAAAAGTTCACTTACTTTGAGGTGTGTATGTAGAAGGCTCCTGGATGATGATGATGATGTGAATTTGAAGTGGGAGGTGGAGGAGAAGGAGAAGAGAAGGAAGTGGTGGTGGAGGAGAAGCATTTTAGTGCTTCTTGGAAGGTGAGTCACCTTCCATGAAAATGTCAGGAACCTCTGGACTGACAGATTCTCCACCATGAACATCCTCTCTCCTTCTTGAAGTGGAAGGCTGAGGAATAACCTTGTTCCCTCTGCCTTTTACTGAAGAAAGTGTCAATTGTGGTCTGTGGGGCATCTGTCCTCCTCACCATTAACTTATGTTTAAAGAAGGAGACCACTGAGTCTTCAACATGACACAAAGTTAGTTCAGTTTTTTCCACTTCTGGGTGCTTTGAAGCCAGTTCCCTGAACTTCTCCCAGTAGTAAATCACATCTTTCAACTGTTTAGCTGACATATGGACATCACTTTCAATTTCCTCCTCACCACTGTCAGCCTCTACCTGTAACATCTCATCCAGTTGCTTCAAGTCATCAGGAGTAAGTTCCTCCTCATGAGACATCACAAGCTCTTCCACATCCTCCTCCTCCACTTCAAGGCCCAATGACTGACCAATGGACACAATCTCCTGGTCCAACTCTGTTTCTTCCTCAAATCCCTCAAAATCATGGACTACTGATGGCCACAGTGCTTTCCATGAAGAATTGAGGGACTTTGTGGAGACTTCTTGCCATGATGACACAATCAATTTTACAGCCTCCAGGATGTTGAATTGTGTCTTCCAGAAATGTTTCAGTGTTAGTTCAGGATCATTGGAAATTGCCTGATGACACCTCCTAAACATTTTCTTCATGTACAACTTCTTGAAGTTGCTGATCACATTCTGGTCCATTGGCTGTGTGATTGATGTAGTGTTTGGAGGCAAAAACAACACTTTCACAAAGTCAAATTGATACTCCAAATTTCTGGCAAGGTCAGGGTCATGACCAGGAGCATTATCCATGAGGAGAAGAGCCTTTAAAGGGAGTTTATTGGTGGTTAGGTAGCTCTTGACAGAGGGGCAAAACACATCAACAGCCCATTCATTAAAGAGCTGTCTTGTTACCCATGCCTTATGGTTGGACTTCCAATAAACTCCAAGCTTTGTTCTTACCACTTTCTGTTGCTTGAACACCCTGGGGTTTTCAGAGTGGTAGACAAGCATAGGCTTCAGTCAGAAATCCCCTGTAGCATTGGCACCAAGCAATAGAGTGAGACGGTCTTTCATGGGTTTATGCCCAGGTAAAGAGGCTTCATCTCTGGTAATGAATGTTCTTTTGGGCATCTTTTTCCAGAACAGCCCAGTTTCGTCCACATTGAACACTTGCTGTGGAAGATAATTTTCTTCTTCCATCAGTTTTTTAAATTCATCTAAAAACTTTGCTGCCCCTTCCTTATCAGCACTAGCAGCTTCACCATGCCTAACAACACTGAAAATGTCACTTCTTTTCTTAAATTTTTCGAACCAGCCTTTGCTGGCCCGAAAATTTTCAAATTCTGTGCCTGAAGAACCAGGTAGATCTGTCTTTAAATGTTCGTAAATCTCCCTGGCTCTTTCACAAATGAATTCAGTAGAAACTAAATCACCTTTCATCTGTTTTTCCCTAATCCAGATGATAAGTAACCTCTCAGTTTCTGCAATTAGGGATCTACTTTTAAACACTCTTGTAGATTTGTCTCTCACTTTCACTTCTTTAAATTTGTCTTTCTGTGCAAGAATTGTCGACACAGTTGATGTCGACATGCCATATTCTTTGCATAGCACATTTGTTCTAATGCCTTGTTCATGTTTTTTTATGATTTCCTGCTTGGTTTGGATTGAAATCGCTTTTCTTGATCTCTTAGCCCCCATGCTGGATTCAAACAATGTCAACACGTGCTTTTTAAAGTTAAACTTGTTGTAAATGAAGAATATTTTCTTTAAAATAACACTGCACTGCGCTATATATTGTCAATATGTAAAATAAATGTCAAAATGACCAATAATTTGCTTGGAAACACAGAAAAAAAGCATTTAGTTGAAGAGAGTCTCAAGCAAGATGTTACCTCCAGTGAAAACAGAGAGAGACTAACGCCTGTTTGCTGTGTTAAGAGGCTGGATGCTGCGCATTAAACTGGTCACTTTACCTTCAATTATGTTCAATAATTGTTAAAATTACTAAAAAAATTAATATTTAACTTTTAAAATTATTGAATTGTATAAACTTCTTGATATTTACTAAAATAGTAAGGAATTTAAGCCCTAGAACCGATTAATGTATTGGCGGACTAATACTACAGCTGGTTGACCACCCAGTGCAAGCCAAAACTTGTTGAGGTCGGCTCGTAAGAAACTCGTTAACCGAGGGGTTGCTCGTTAACCGAATTTAGGAATCTTATGGGAGGTAACTCGTCAACCGAAATCTCGTTAACCGAGGGACCACTGTACAGTAGTACCCCGATTTACGCGGTCAATTGAACCCACAGGGTACCGCGGAAAGTGAAAACCGCGTAAAGTGAACAACAGAACATATGGGATTAATTCCAATAGAGACTGGCCCGACCCCCAAACTCCACTTTTTCCGACACAATACCTATGTTGTAGTATAAATAACATCTAAATTTTATGATGGTATGCTCACACAATTAATATTTAAGAGAAATATAGTCGCCAGGTTAATGTCCATTCAAATAATGGACTCAAATCCCCCCTCCCCCCTCTTCCCAGCTCACTAGCTCCTACCTCTCTGATTAATGTTTGGGTGAAAACTCTAGATTTTAACGTTTAGTAATAAATAATACCTCAGACTAAAGTTAGGATAATATAATTGACATTTCTGGATTCCTTGCAGGTCAGGGAATATTTTAATGTAAACTTCATATATTTTGCACAAAAGATAAAATATTTGCTTTGTGTAAACCAAATTATTACTTTAGATCTAAAATTTGTATGTCTAATGCAAAATCCATGATGTTTATATTCAAAATGATCATCATATTGTAAGAATTCCAGCAATGTAAATTATATTCTGGCCGGGTAATCTGTATGAATTTTATGAGCTAAAACATATATCTTCAGTAAATAAACAAAGAAATATTCTTCAAGGACACTATCTGTCAATCAAAATACTCCATCCCTCCCTCCCTCCCTACCAGAAAGCGATTGGGAGAAAATAGTATATTTACATTTTTTGTAATAAATAATAACTCAGACTAAAGTTAGGATAATATAATTGACATTTCTGGATTCCTTGCAGGTCAGGGAATATTTTGAATGTAAACTTCATATATTTTGCACAAAAGATAAAATATTTGCTTTGTGTAAACCAAATTATTACTTTAGATCTAAAATTTGTATGTCTAATGCAAAATCCATGATGTTTATATTCAAAATGATCATCATATTGTAAGAATTCCAGCAATGTAAATTATATTCTGGCCGGGTAATCTGTATGAATTTTATGAGCTAAAACATATATCTTCAGTAAATAAACAAAGAAATATTCTTCAAGGACACTATCTGTCAATCAAAATACTCCGCTCTAGCTGGGTCGGTCCCTCCCTCCCTCCCTACCAGAAAGCGATTGGGAGAAAATAGTATATTTACATTTTTTGTAATAAATAATAACTCAGACTAAAGTTAGGATAATATAATTGACATTTCTGGATTCCTTGCAGGTCAGGGAATATTTTGAATGTAAACTTCATATATTTTGCACAAAAGATAAAATATTTGCTTTGTGTAAACCAAATTATTACTTTAGATCTAAAATTTGTATGTCTAATGCAAAATCCATGATGTTTATATTCAAAATGATCATCATATTGTAAGAATTCCAGTAATGTAAATTATATTCTGGCCAGGTAATTTGTATGAATTTTATGAGCTAAAAAAAAAAATTATACTTCACCGCGTATATGAGTAGATGCACCGCGGAAAGTGAAAATCTGGTTCTGGCAAGGTACCGCGTAAATGAGAAATCGCGGAAAGTGAAACCGTGTAAAGCGGGGTAACACTGTATTTGATTTAAATCATTTTCTTTTTCTTTTTTAATCGGTATTTTTATTTTTTATTAATTGCATTAAAATGGTATTTTTAAACCATAAAAACAGTATTTTTCAACCAAAGCTTATTCAGGATAATAAACAGAAAATTGGCATTAAGATATTTATGCAGTAGATGTACCAATGGAATTTAACACAATAATATTCTTTTTGTAAAATAAAAGAAAACTGGTAACATATCTTACATTTGAGTGCACAAATCCAAACGTAATAATGAAATTTCACATAAATGCTCTTATAGGATTACAGTGTTTCAAAAATTAATAACTTAACTTCTTCAAGTCAACAGAATAATATTCTCATTTTGTAAAAAAAATAATACTGGTAACAAGTTTATTTTCTTACATTTGTAGGATAATAGTGTATAAAGAATTACCGGTAATAACTTCAAGTCAACACAATATTCTCATTCTGTAAACAACAAAAATAGTTCAAAACATTTAAATTAGCTTAGTTGAACATTGAAATGCTTATGTACTGTGACAAGCTTCGATGCCTTTTCCTGTCCTAGGCAATTTCTTACCTTTGAGTGTACAAATCCATATGTGGAAAAAATTCTCTCAACCCCTGCTGATGATGCAACAGCTGTAAATAATTGCCTAGGAACATCCATTACATTTTCTGTCATATCATTGGCAAAATACTGCCACCAAGCAAGGGGTGAGAGAGATTTTACAACATCTTTACCAAAATAGACCTCTTTAAATGGTGCACTTCTTCCATGGAAGGACATTAATGTTGAAAGGAAATGTGGAAGAGACTCGCACACATACTGTTCTGCAATGTCTCGCTGCTCAGGAGTCAGATGTCTGCCCTGATACCTTGGATCTATCACATTAGCCAGAAAATGGGCAGGTGTCAATGCTACTTTGATTCTTTTTCCAAAATTATCCATATCCTTCTTATCTGTTAAATACTCCTTAATATCAGTTTTCAGTTTTACCCAGATTTCTACAGCATCAATTAATAGGGTATGTTCTCTCTGGACACAGTCCAATGCCACAGCAATAGGCTTAAGTCTCTCTAAATAGTCTTCTGCAGTTCTTTTTAATGCCTTATCATTAACTTACCTTTCAATTTTCTTATCATTGTCTTCACTATTTTCTTTGCACACTTTAACAAGGGTCTCCCAGTTCTTTAAATAAGATTCAATAAAATCTGTCACTGTGTTCCATCGTGTGTCTGATGGCATTACAATGGTCCCTCGGTTAACGAGCACAATCCGTTCTAGAAGGTTGCTCGTTAACCGAAACCATTGTTTCAATGGGTTTTTGGGTAATTGGTTCCAGCTCACCAAAAATTGCCTAAATTCAACAAAAAATGTAGAAAAGTACACTTACTTTGAGGTGTGTATGTAGAAGGCTCCTCGATGATGATGATGATGGGAATTAGAATGGGGGTGGAGGAGAAGGGAGAAGAGAAGGCATTGCGGTGGAAGAGAAGTCACCCCATGGCGCCATTTCACCCATAAAATTTTAGTTCTCTTGGTGAAATTCAAGATTATTTTCATTAAATCAACACTGCACTGCATTATATATTGTCAATATGTAAAATAAATTTCAAAATGACCAATAATTTGCTTGCAAACACAGAAAAAAAGTGTTTCGTTGAAGAGAGTCTCAAGCAAGATGCTACCTCCACTGAAAAGACACAAAGACTGACGCCTGTATGGTGTGTTAACAGGCTGGATGGCGCGCATAAAACTAGTCACTTTACCTTCAATTATGTTCAATAATTGTTAAAATGACTAAAAAATGTAATATTAAACTTTTAAAATTATTGAATAGTATAAACTTTTTGATACAGTCGGCCCTTAACATACGCGGGTTATAATACACGGATTTGCAAATACGCGGATTGCCCCGCCGGAGGAATATTCTGTACATTGAAGTAATTGAAGTACATTCAAATCGCGCGCCATTCAACTCGCGCGCGGCACCGAACACGGAACACCGCCTGCTCCCACAGCCTCACACACACACACGCATAGCTCTCCCTCACTCAGTCAGTCTCGCTGTAACCACGCTTGTGTTGACATCAGCAATGTAGTTGCAAAAATATTACATTTCCGTGAATGTATTATATCAACCACAGTATGAATAGAATATCACTAATATAAGAGTATTTTAACCGAAAACTACTAAAAAAACGAGTAACATATCTTGAACATCGGAAGGTTAGGTAAAGTCTTTTGTTTTCATGTAGTTTATCCTAATTTACATTGAAATGCATTACGTTTCAGCAAAACTACTATTTATTTCTGAGAATATGGAAATGTAATATTTTGCTGAAATGACGTACGTATTACAGTGGAAAGTGACGAAAGCAATGACTCGCTTTCTTTCGTTCAAAAGATGTTACCGTAATCGCTTTTCGAATGGTTTTCAGTTAAAAAACTGTTGTATTACAATAATATTCTATCCTAATTCACTTGTGATGCAACAGTTTTTTTAACTGAAAACCATTCGAAAAGCGATTATGGTAACATCTTTTGAACGAAAGAAAGCGAAAGTCATTGTTTTCGTCACGATTTTATACCACTTTCCACTAATACGTACGTCATTTCAGCAAAAATATTACATTTCCGTGAATGTAGTATATCAAGCACAGTATGAATATAATATCATTGTAATATAACAGTATTTTAACCGAAATCTATTAAAAAAACGAGTAACATCTCTTGAACATTGGAAGGTTAGGTAAAGTCTTTTGTTTTCGTCATGTATTTTATCCTATTTTACATTGAAATACATCACGTTTCAGCAAAACTACTATTTATTTCTGAGAATATATTCATTCAGGCACAGTTTAGGTAAAATATACATGTGCTGTAACATTTTTTTAATTGAAAACGATTCAAAAAACATGTACCCTCTAGCCCTGTTCAAGGAGAAGACTGGGAGGAGCTGCTTGGTGCTTAAGACGATGACAAGGAAAATGATTTTGATGGATTTTAATGAAAATATTCAGAAAGACCCTGACACTGTCAAGGAAAGTGGCTGCTGAAGGCTTCCAGGACATGGCAGAGGACGAGATTAGGGAGCTAATTGAAGAACACGACACTGAGCTGACCGAGGAGGATCTACAGGAGTTAGTAGACTCAGGCAAGGAAAAGGAAGCGAAAGGGAAAGAGGATGAGGAAGAGCACCAAGAAATAACGTTGGAGAAGTTGGGGGAGGTGACCAGGAATATTGAGGCACTGAAAAACCTGGCCTATAGTATGGACCCCTCCATGGTGCATGCCCTGAAATTCATGCGAGGGATGGATGACGTTTTCGCTCCATACAAAAACATCATGGAAGAAATCAAAGAAAGAGACGACAACTCCCCATCACCATGTTCTTTGATCACCGAAGGAGAGATTTAACACCATCAATCACTGGCGGCAGTGAGGAAGCAGCTGAATCCACCGTCGCCCCCACTTCACCACCCGTTATGGAATTGAGTGACGATGAGCCCGATGAACCCCGTCCTGTTGCCGAGGATAGGTACTGTACAGTAAAGTGAAATTTTTATCTTTTTTTTTTAATAGCTTTTCTTGCCATGTTTATTGTTTGTAAAAATGCACAGCACAGTACAGTTCAGTACTGTACATAGGAAGTGGAGGTGCAGTTATTTACAAAACATTTGTGTTCGTTGTCGGCAGTAGTGACGGTGAGGAGGTGGAGGAGGCAGAGGAGGTAGAGGAGGGAGCGGAGGGAGACGAGTTGGGAGGAGTGGTGACCTTGGACGCGGGAGCAGGGACGAGTGGAGATGCCAGCCAGTACATTACGGGTGTATTAATTGTTTTTATAGCTATTTTTGCATTTTAATATTTAATATTGTACATTACGTTTCAACAAAACTACCATTTATTTCTGAGAACATGGAAATGTAATATTTTTGCTGAAATGATGTACGTATTACAGTGGAAAGTGGGATAAAATTGTGACGAAAGCAATGACTTTCTCTTTCTTTCGTTCAAAAGATGTTACCGTAATCGCTTTTCGAATGGTTTTCAGTTGTGGGATTATAAGGCTAATGATAGGATAGAATATTATTGTAATACAGTACGAGTACAACAGTTTTTTAACTGAAAACCATTCGAAAAGCGATTACGGTAAAATCTTTTGAATAACGAAAGAAAGCGAAAGTCATTGTTTTCATGATTTTATCCCACTTTCCACTGTAATATGTACGTCATTCCAGCAAAAATATTATATTTCCATATTTATTTCTGAGAATACCTATATTCATTCAGTCACAGTTAAGGTAAAATATACTTGTGATGTAATATTTTAATGAAAATACGGTATCGTAGTTTTCTTTTGTTTCAAATTTAATTAACAAAGATTGATGTTTCAAATGTAATGAACAAAAATTTATGTACAGTATCTATAAATAAACTTTAATAAATGAATACTTTGTTTTACATCGTCTTGTGCTACCATACCATGGATTTGGCTACTTTGGGCTTGCTATGATGACGCAAGAGATCTGCCCTGGCAACTGTACTGGTGGTGCGTTTGTGCATCGTTTCCATTGTTTACTGGTAGTTACTGGTAAATATTTTTCAACCTAACGAAACTATTACCCGTTTAGAGGTCGACCCCCAATTTTTTGCCAAATAATTTGGTCTTAAAAACTTGAACTACACACAGGTATATACGGTAAATAAGGACATGGGGGGACCAGGTTTTTTTGGGGGGGGGCAGCACATATACGCGGATTTTTAACATCCACGGGTATCTCTGTTACGTAACCCCCGCGTATGTTAAGGGCCAACTGTATTTACTAAAATATGAAGGAATTTAAGCACTAGAACCGATTACTGTATTGGTGGACTAATACTACAGCTGGTTGACCGCCAAGTGCAAGCGAAAACTTGTTGTGGTCGGCTCGTGAGAAACTCGTTAACCGAGGGATTGCTCGTTAACCGAAGTTAAGAATCTTATGGGAGGTAACTCGTTAACCAAGGAGCTCGTTAACCGAGGGATAACTGTACTAGCATTGTTCCTCCTGCTCTTCTATACAAAGATCCTGGGATGTGATGATTTCTGAATTTCAATAGTATTAATTATCTTAGGTAACAATATATTTCATGTAAATATATACATTAATAATGAGACCTTATGATATGATCAAAGTTTCACAAAACTGGAAAGAACAGACTATAGTACAGTACATAATTATGTAAATCCAAATTATGTTATTAGCCTGCTGCATTGTATATACTTTTCAATCATGTAGAATAAAAAGAGAAAACAGTTATTAGTAAAAAAATTATTTTGATTTAAATCATGATTTTTTTACTCTGATTTAAATCGATTTAAATCATGTGATTTAAATCATTTGATTTAAATCATAACAACCCTGAAACAAACAGACGATATGCGGTGACATGGCAGATATTTACGGTAAAGAATTAATCTCTTCATGTACACACACACATCATTTTAGTGTCACATGATCAGTTTTTCACCATGTTTTACCCCACAATTTCCTTCATCCTTCATGCCCTGCCCACTATAGGTGATGTATAAAATGTTTTTGCCTCTTTTAAAATGCTTACAATAATGATAAGAACATGTGTGTAAAAAGTGAACAAAATGGAACAACTCTTACTGGTAGTAGTACAATAGTGCTGCTCTCAAAAGTTACTCTCTTTTTTACTTTATGAAGGTCATTTGGAATTTGTGAAGAATACCTTAACTGATAGTATATATATATATATATATATATATATATATATATATATATATATATATATATATATATATATATATATATATATATATATATATATATATATATATATATATATATATATTATTATATATATTTTTATTTATTTATTTTTTTTTTACTTTCAGTAGAGCAGTATGCCATAACAATATACTTATAGGATATGACATAAATCCTGCATCTATACACTATGGATGGGGGAAGCAACTATCCGAGGCTAGGAGGAGTGTTCATCTGACTCCTGCCGTCTCAATGTTCATCAAAGTTCAAGAAACACCCAATCCAAATTCTCTCAAATTTTTACCAGGTGTCCAGGTATGTTGTTGTGCCTCTTCATGGTACAGTATATGGGTCTTAACTGTGGCAGCCTCTTGATGGTACAGTATATGGGTCTTAACTGTGGCAGCCTCTTGATGGTACAGTATATGGGTCTTAACTGTGGCAGCCTCTTGATGGTACAGTATATGGGTCTTAACTGTGGCAGCCTCTTGATGGTACAGTATTCTCTCAAATACCAGGTGTCCAGGTATGTTGTTGTAACACTGTGGCAGCCTCTTGACAGTACAGTATATGGGTCTTAACTGTGGCAGCCTCTTGATGGTACAGTATATGGGTCTTAACTGTGGCAGCCTCTTGATGGTACAGTATATGGGTCTTAACTGTGGCAGCCTCTTGATGGTACAGTATATGGGGTCTTAAC
>NW_024740657.1:0-27320 GCF_018991925.1 Homarus americanus | reverse complement strand
ACACACCCAGGTACACCTCTGACACTCCCAGGTGCACCTCTCATACTCCCAGGTACACCTCTGACACTTCCAGATACACCTCTGACACTCCGGGTACACCATGATACTACCAGGTACACCTCTGACTCCCAGGTACACCTCTCATGCTCCCAGGTACACCTCTGATACTCCCAGTGCCTCAGACGCTCCCTGGTTCTCCTCTGACCTCCCAGGTACACCTCTGACACTCCCAGGTGCACCTCCAGCACTCCCAGTTACACCTCCGACACTCCCAGTTACATGACACTCCCAGGTACACCATGACACTCCCAGGTACACCTCTGATGCTCCCAGGTACACCTCTGACACTTCCAGATACACCTCTGACCTCCCAGGTACAAATCACACTCCCAAGTGCAACTCTGACCTCTGGGTACTGCCACACCCAGCACTACCAGGTGCCCCTCCGACCTCCCAGGTACTCCTTTGACGCTGCCAGGTGCTCTCCGACACTCCCAGGTACACCTCTGACCCTCCAGGCACACCCTGACACTCCCAGGTCACACCATGATACTCTGGTGCACCTCTGACTTGCTCCCAGGTACACCTGAACACTGCCAGGTACCTTCAGACACTCCAGGTACAGCTCAGACACTCCAGTTACACCTCTGCCTAACTCCCAGGTGCACGTGTGACACTCATGTGCACCTGACACTCTCAGGTACACCAATCACACTCCCAAGTACAACTCTGACACTCCCAGGTGCACCCGACTGCCAGACACCTGTGACACTCCCAGGTACACCTGACACTCCCAGTTACACCCCTGACACTCCCAGTTACACCTCTGACAATCCCAGGTACCTCAGGCACTCCCAGGTACACCTCCTGACACTTGCAGGTACACCCCTGACACTTCCAGGTACACCCCTGACACTTCCGGTACACCTCTGACACTTCCAGATACACCTCTGACACTCCCAGGTACACCAATCACACTCCCAAGTACAACTCTGACACTCCCAGGTACCTGCCCCACTACCAGGTGCACCTCTTACACTCCTGGTTCTCCCCTGACACTCCCAGGTACACCTCAGACACTCCCAGGTACACCTCTGACACTTCAGGTACTACTCTGTGACTCCCAGGTACGCCTCTGACACTCCCAGGTACCTCTGACACTTCCAGTGCACCTCTGATATTCCCAGGTACACCTCTGACATTCCAGATACCTCTGACACTCCCAGGTACCAATCACACTCCCAGGTACCAGTCTGCACTCCCAGGTACACCTCTGACTCCTGGGTGCACCATGACAGTCCCAGGTACACCTCTGCACTCCCAGGTTCTGACACTCCCAGGTACACCTCTGATACGCTTGGGTATCACCTCTGACTCTGGGTACCGCTGAGCAGTCCAGGTACACCTCTGACACTCCAGGTACACCTCTGACCTTCTCCCAGGCACTTCTCTTTGCAGGTACCTTGACACTCCCAGGAACACCTCAGACACTCCCAGTGCACCTCTGACACTCCAGGTCCTCTGACCTCCCAAGTGCACCTCTGACACTCCCAGGCACACATCTGACACTCCCAGGTACACCTCCGACACTCCAGGTACACCTCTGGCCTCCCAGGCACACTTCTCACACACCCAGGTACACCTTTGACACTCCCAGGTGCACCTCTCATGCTCCCAGGTTGCACTCTGACACTTCCAGATACACCTCTGACCTCCCAGGTACACCAATGATACTACCAGGTACACCTCTGACTGCTCCCAGGCACCTCTCATGCTCCCAAGTACACCTCCGGGCCTCCCAAATACACCTCAGACACTCCCTGGTTCTCCCTGACCTCCCAGGTACACCTCAGACACTCCCAGGTGCACCTCTGACCTCCCAGTTACACCTCCGACACTCCCAGTTACACCCTGACACTCCCAGGTACACCGTGACCTCCCAGGTACACCTCTGATGCTCCCAGGTACACCTCTGACACTTCCAGATACACCTCGACACTCCCAGGTACACCAATCACACTCCCAAGTGCAACTCTGACACTCCCAGGTACAACACTGACACTACCAGGTACCCTCTGACCTCCCAGGTACTCGCTTGACGCTGCCAGGTCTCCTCCGACCTCCCAGAACACCTGACCCTCCCAGGTACACCCCTACCTCCCATTTGCTGATACTGGTACACCCCAGCCTCCCAGTGAACCGCTGACACTCCAGGTACACCTCTGAACTACTCAGGTACTGCTTCAGACACTCCCAGGTACAGCTCAGACACTCCCAGTTACACCTCTATAACTCCCAGGTGCACGTGTGACGCTCCCAAGTGCACCTCTGACACTCAGGTACTCTGCTCCTCCCAAGTACAACTCCTGCCTCCCAGGTACACCACTGACACTGCCAGATACACCTATGACACTCCAGGTACACCCCTGGCCTCCCAGTTACACCCCTGACACTCCCAGTTACACCTCTGACAATCCCAGGTACCTCAGGCACTCCCAGGTACCTCTGACTCTTGGAGGTACACCCCGACACTTCAGGTACACCCAGGCACTTCAGGTACACCTCTGACACTTCCAGATACCTGACGCTCCAGGTACACCAATCACACTCCCAAGTACAACTCTGACACTCCCAGGTACCGTTACCAGGTACACCTCTTACACTCCTGGTTCTCCCTGACTTGCTCCAGGTACACCTCAGACTTCTCAGGTACACCTCTGACACTTCAGGCTCTCTGCCTCCCAGGTACGCCTCTGGCACTCCAGGTACACCTCTGACCTCCCAGGTACACCTCTGATATTCCCAGGTACACCTCTGACACTTCCAGGTACACCTCTGACACTCCCAGGTACACCAATCACTCCCAAGTACAAATCTGACACTCCCAGGTACACCACCTGACACTACAGGTACACCATGATCCCAGGTACCTCTGACACTCCCAGGTACACCTCTGACACTCCCAGGTACACCTCTGATGCATGGGTATGCCTCTGACACTCCCAGGTACACCGTGACACTCCCAGGTACACCTTTGACACCAAGATACACCTCTGACATTCATGGCCTCCTCAGACCTTCCCAGTACACCTCAGACACTCCCAGGACACCTCAGACACTCCCAGGTACCACCCGGCACTCCCAGGTACACCCTGACCTCCCAGTTACACCCCTGACACTCCCAGTTACACCTCTGACAATCCCAGGTACACCTCCAGGCACTCCCAGGTACACCTCTGACACTTGCAGGTACCCTGCACTTGCAGGTACACCCTGACACTTCCAGGTACACCTCTGACACTTCCAGATACACCTCTGACACTCCCAGGTACACCATCACCTCCCAAGTACACCTCTGACACTCCCAGGTACACCACTGACACTAGGTACCTCTTACACTCCTGGTTCTCCCCTGACTCCCAGGTACCTCAGACACTCCCAGGTACACCTCTGATGCTTCTAGGTACTACTCTGATTGCTCCCAGGTACGCCTCTGACACTCCCAGGTACACCTCTGACACTCCCAGTTACACCTCCGGCACTCCCTGTTATACCCTGACACTCCAGGTACACCCTGACACTCCCATGTACACCTCTGATATTCCCAGGTACCTCTGACACTTCCAGATACACCTCCGACACTCCCAGGTATGCCCTGATGCTCCAGGTATGCCTCTGACCTCAGGTACACCTCTGATACTTCCAGATACACCTCTGACACTCCCAGGTACACCTCTCTCTACGCCAGGTATGCCTCTGACACTCCCAGGTACACCGCTGCACTCTCCCAGGTACACCGCTGACACTGCAAGATACACCTCTGACATTCATGTACACCTCAGACACTTCCCGGTTACACAGACACTCCCAGGAACACCTCAGACACTCCCAGGTACACCTCTGACACTCCCAGGTACACCTCTGACACTCCCAGGTACTCCTTTGACGATCCCAGGTACTCCTCCGACACACCAGGAACACCTCTGACACTCCCAGGTACACCTCTTACCTCCCAGGTACACCTCAGACTCTGCAGGTACACCTCAGACACTGCCAGGTACACCTCAGACACTACCAGGTACACCTCAGACACTCCCAGGTACAGCTGACACTCCCAGGTACACCTCAGACACTCCCAGGTACACCTCAGGCACTCCCAGGTACACCTCTGACACTTCCAGGTACCTGACACTTCCAGGTACCCCTGACACTTCAGGTACACCTCTGACACCCCATGTACCATGACACTCCCAGGAAGACCACTGACCTCCCTGGTACCTCTGACACTCCGGGTACACCAATGACACTCCCAGGTACACCTCTGACACTTCCAGGTCACCTCTGACACTCCCAGGTACACCTCTGACACTCCCAGGTACCTCTGACACTCTCAGGAACACCTCTCACTCCCAGGTACACCTCTGACACTCCCAGGTACCTCTGACACTTCCGGTACACCACTGACACTTCCAGGTACACCCTTGACACTCCCAGGTACACCAATGACACTCCCAGGTAAACCTCTGACACTCCCTGAGTACACCTCTGACACTCCCAGGTACACCAAGACACACTCAGGTACACCTCTGACACTCTTAGGAACACCTCTGACACTCCCAGGTACACCTCTGACACTCCCAGGTACACCTCTGACACTTCCAGGTACACCAGCCAACCTCCCAGGTACACCTCTGACACTCCTTGTGCCTCTGACCTCCCAGGTACCTGTGTGACACACTCAGGTACACCTCCCAACCTCCCAGGTACACCTCTGAGCACTTCCAGGTACCTGACACTTCAGGTACCACCTGACACTTTCAGGTACACCTCCACTCCCAATGTGCACCAGTGACTCTCCCAGGAAGACCACTGACACTCCCTGGTACACCTCTGACCTCCCAGTGCACCATGACCTCCCAGGTACACCTCCTGACACTTCCAGGTACACCTCTGACACTCCCAGGCACCTCCTGACCTCCCAGGTACACCTCTGACACTCCCAGGAACACCTCTGACCTCCCAGGTACACCTCTGACACTCCCAGGTACACCTCTGACCTTCCAGGTGCCTCTGACACTTCCAGGTACCTGTTGCCTCCCAGGTACACCAATGACACTCCCAGGTAAACCTCTGACACTCCCTGGTACACCTCTGACACTCCCAGGTACACCATGACACCCCACTCAGGTACACCTCTGACACTCTCAGGAACACCTCTGACACTCCCAGGTACACCTCCTGACCTCCCAGGTACCTCTGACACTTCCAGGTACACCTCTGGCACTCCCAGGTACCTCTGACACTCCTTGTACCCTCTGACCTCCCAGGTACCAATGACACACTCAGGTACCTCTGACACTCCCAGGTACACCTCTGACACTCCCAGGTACTACTCTGACACTCCCAGGTACGCCTCTGACCTCCCAGGTACACCTCTGACACTCCCAGTTACACCTCCGACCTCCCAGTTACACCATGACACTCCCAGGTACACCCCTGACACTCCCAGGTACACCTCCGATATTCCCAGGTACACCTCTCACTTCCAGATACCTCTGACACTCCCAGGTACACCAATCACCTCCCAAGTACAACTCACCCTCCCAGGATGCTCACGCCTTCCAGGTACACCTCTGACACTCCCAGGTACACCTCTGACACTCCCAGGTACACCTTTGACACTCCTAGGTACACCTCTGATACGCCTAGGTATGCCTCTGACACTCCCAGGTACACCATGCACTCCCAGGTACACCGCTGACACTGCAAAATACACCTCTGACATTCCATGTCACCTCAGACACTTCAGGTACACCTCAGACACTCCGAGAACACAGACACTCAGGTACCTCTGACACTCCCAGGTACACCCTTGACACTCCCAGGTACTCCACTGACATTCCCTTGGACACCTCTGACACTCCCAGGTACACCGCTGACGCTACCAGGTACACCTCCGACACTCCTAGGTACACCTCCGACACTCCCAGGTACACTTCTCACACTCCCAGGTACACCTCCGACACTCCCAGGTACACCTCTGACACTCCCAGGCACACCTCAGACACTCCCAGGTACACAGCTGACACTCCCAAGTACACCTCTGACACTCCCAAGTACACCTCTGACACTCTAAGGTACACCTCCGACACTCCCAGGTACACCTCTGACACTCCCAGGTACACTTCTTACGCTCACCTCTGACACTCCCAGGTACACCGCTGACACTGCCAGGTACACCTCTGACACTCCATGTACACCTCCGACACTTGGTGCCACCACTGACCTCCAGGTACACCTCTGATACTCCCAGGTATACTCTCTGACATCTCTCAGGAACACCTCTGACACTCTCAGGTACACCTCTGACACTCCCAGCTACACCTCTGACACTTCCAGTACACCCCTGACACTTCCAGGTACACCCCTGACACTTCCAGGTACACCAATGATACTCCCAGGTACAACGCTGACACTCCCAGGTAAACCGCTGACACTGCCAGGTACACCTCAGGCACTCCCAGGTAAAGCTAAGACACTCCCAGTAACACCTCAGACACTCCCAGGTGCACCTGTGACACTCCCAAGTGCACCTCTGACACTCCCAGGCACACATCTGACACTCCCAGGTACACCTCCGACACTCCCAGGTACACCTCTGACACTTCCAGGTACACTTCTCACACACCCAGGTACACCTTTGACACTCCCAGGTACACCTCTCATACTCCCAGGTACACCTCTGACACTTCCAGATACACCTCTGACACTCCCAGGTACACCAATGATACTACCAGGTACACCACTGACACTGCCAGATACATCTATGACACTCCAGGTACACCCCTGACACTCCCAGTTACACCCCTGACACTCTCAGTTACACTTCTGACAATCCCAGGTACACCTCAGGCACTCCCAGGTACACCTCTGACACTTCCAGGTACACCCCTGACACTTCCAGGTACACCCCTGACGCTTCCAGGTACACCTCTGACACTTCCAGGTACACCTCTGACACTTCCAGATACACCTCTGACACTCCCAGGTACACCAATCACACTCCCAAGTACAACTCTGACACTCACAAGGGACACCACTGACACTACCAGGTACACATCTTACACTCCCTGGTTCTCCCCTGACACTCCCAGGTACAACTCTGACACTCCCAGTTACACCTCCGACACTCCCAGTTACACCCTTGACACTCTCAGGTACACCCCTGACACTCCCAGGTACACATCTGATACTCCCAGGTACACCTCTGACACTTCCGGATACACCTCTGACACTCCCAGGTACACCAATCACTCTCCCAAGTACAACTCTGACACTCCCAGGTACACCTTTGGCCACTCCCAGTGCCTCTGATGCATGGGCTCTCTGACGCTCCCAGGTATGCCTCTGACCTCCCAGGTGCACCTCCTGATACATGGTATGCCTCTGACCTCCCAGGTACACCATGACACTCCCAGGTACACCAATGACACACTCAGGTACACCTCCTGACACTCTCAGGAACACCTCTGACCTCCCAGGTACACCTCTGACACTCCCAGGTACACCTCCTGACACTTCCAGGTACACCAATGACCTCCCAGGTACACCTCTGACACTCCTTGTGCCTCTGACACTCCCAGGTACCAATGACACACTCAGGTACACCTCTGACCTCCAGGTACCTCTGACCTCCCAGGTACTACTCTGGCCTCCCAGTACGCCTCTGACCTCCCAGGTACACCTCTGACACTCCCAGTTACACCTCCGACACTCCCAGTTACACCCTGATGCTCCCAGGTACACCCCTGACCTCCGGTACACCTCCGATATTCCCAGGTGCACCTCTGACACTTCCAGGAACACCTCTGACACTCCCAGGTACACCAATCTCCCAAGTACAACTCCTGACACTCCCAGGTACCCAGCCACTACCATGTCACCTCTGACACTCCCAGGTACACCTCTGACACTCCCAGGTACACCTCTGACACTCCCAGGTACACCTCTGATGCCTGGGTATACCTCTGACCTCCCAGGTACCCGCCTCCCAGGTACACCGCTGACACTGCAAGATACCTCTGTTCAACACCTCAGACACTTCAGGTACACCTCAGACACTCCAGGAACACCTCAGACCTCCCAGGTACACCTCTCACTCAGGTACACCTCTGACACTCCCAGGTACACCAATGACACCTCAGGTACACCTCCTGACACTCCCAGGTACACCTCCTGACACTCCCAGGTTCTCCCCAACCTTGCTCCCAGGTACGCCTCTGACCTCCCAGGTACACCTCTGACCTCCCAGTTACCTCCGACACTCCCAGTTACACCATGACACTCCCAGGTACACCCTGGCCTCCCAGTGCACCTCCGATATTCAGGTACACCTCTGACACTTCAGATACACCTCTGACACTCCCAGGTACACCAATCACCTCCCAAGTACAACTCTGACCTCCCAGGTACATCACTGACACTACCAAGTACACCTCTGACCTCCCAGGTACACCTCTGACCTCCCAGGTACACCTCTGACACTCCTAGGTTCACCTCTGATGCATGGGTATGCCTCTGACACTCCCAGGTACACCGCTGACACTCCCAGGTACACCGCTGACACTGCAAGATACACCTCTGACATTCCATGTGCACCTCAGACACTTCAGGTACACCTCAGACACTCCGAGGAACACCCCAGACACTCCCGGTACACCTCTGACACTCCCAGGTACTCCTTTGACGCTCCCAGGTACTCCTCCGACACTCCCAGGAACACCTCTGACCTCCCAGGTACACCTCTGACACTCCAGGTTCACCTCAGACACTGCCAGGTACACCTCAGACACTGCCAGGTACACCTCAGACACTACCAGGTACACCTCAGACACTCCCAGGTACAGCTCAGACACTCCCAGGTACACCTCAGACACTCCCAGGTACACCTCAGGCACTCCCAGGTACACCTCTGAGCACTTCCAGGTACACCCCTGACACTTCAGGTACACCTGACACTTCCAGGTCCACCTCTGACACTCCCAGGTACACAATGACACTCTCAGGTACAATGACCTCCCAGGTACACCTCTGACACTTCCAGGTACACCTCTGACACTCCCAGGTACACCTCTGACACTCCCGGTACCTCCGCCTCTCCAGGAACACCTCTGACACTCTCAGGTACACCTCTGACACTCCCAGCTTCACCTCTGACACTTCAGTACACCCCTGACACTTCCAGTACACCCTGACACTTCCAGGTACACCAATGATGCTCCCAGGTACAACGCTGACACTCCCAGCCATGACACTGCCAGGTACACCTCAGGCACTCCCAGGTAAGCTAAGACCTCCCAGTAACACCTCAGACACTCCCAGGTGCACCTGTGACACTCCCAAAGTGCACCTCTGACACTCAGGCACACATCTGGCCTCCCAGGTACACCTCCGACCTCCAGGTACACCTCTGACACTTCCAGGTACACTTCTCACACACCAGGTACCTTTGACACTCCCAGGTACACCTCTCATACTCCCAGGTACACCTCTGACACTTCCAGATACACCTCTGACTCTCCCAGGTACACCAATGATACCAGGTACACCACTGACACTGAATACACCTATGACACTCAGGTACACCCCTGACACTCCCAGTTGCACAAACCTCAGTTACACTTCAGCAATCCCAGGTACACCTCAGGCACTCCCAGGTACACCTCTGACACTTCCAGGTACACCCCTGACACTTCAGGTACACCCTGACACTTCAGGTACACCTCTGACACTTCCAGGTACCTCTGACACTTCCAGATACACCTCTGGCACTCCCAGGTGCACCAATCCACACTCCAGTACAACTCTGACACTCACAAGGTACACCACTGACACTACCAGGTACACCTCTTACACTCCCGGGTCCTCCCCTGACCCTCCCAGGTACACCTCAGACCTCCCAGGTACACCTCTGACACTTCCAGGTACTCTCTGCCACTCCCAGGTACCTTCTGACACTCCCAGGTACACCTCTGACCTCCCAGTTACACCTCTGACACTTCAGGATGCACCTCTGACACTCCCAGGTACACCAATCACACTCCCAAGTACAACTCTGACACTCCTAGGTACACCTTTGACCTCCCAGTACACCTCTGATGCAGCCCAGGTATGCCTCTGACACTCCCAGGTATACCTCTGGCCTCAGGTACACCTCTGATGCGCTTGGGTATACCTCTGACACTCCCAGGTACACCGCTGACCCTCCCAGGTACACCAATGACACTCAGGTGCACCTCTGACACTCTCGGAACACCTCACAGCCTCCCAGGTGCACCTCTGACACTCCCAGGTACCTCTGACACTTCCAGGTACACAATGACCTCCCAGGTTGCACTCCCATGCTGTACACCTCTGGCCTCCCAGGTGCACCAATGACACACTCAGGTACACCTCTGACACTCCCAGGTACCTCCTGACCTCCCAGGTACTCTGACCTCCCAGGTACGCCTCTGACCTCCCAGGTGCACCTCTGGCACTCCCAGTTACACCTCCGACACTCCCAGTTACACCCCTGATGCTCCCAGGTACACTGGCCTCCCAGGTACACCTCCGATATTCCCAGTACACCTCTGACACTTCCAGATACCTCTGACACTCCCAGGTACACCAATCACACTCCCAAGTGCAACTCTGACACTCCCAGGTACACCACCCGAGCACTACCATGTACACCTCTGACACTCCCAGTTACACCTCTGACCTCCCAGTGCACCTCTGACACTCCCAGGTACACCTCTGATGCATGGGTATGCCTCTGACACTCCCAGGTGCCACCATTGACACTCCCAGGTACACCGCTGACACTGCAAGATACACCTCTGACATTCCATGTACACCTCAGACACTTCAGGTGCACCTCAGACACTCCCAGGAACACCTCAGACACTCCCAGGTACACCTCTGACACTCCCAGGTACACCTCTGACCTCCCAGGTACTCCTTTGACTTCAGGTGCTCCTCCGACCTCCCAGGAA
This sequence comes from Homarus americanus, assembly GCF_018991925.1. Classification (NCBI taxonomy): domain Eukaryota; kingdom Metazoa; phylum Arthropoda; class Malacostraca; order Decapoda; family Nephropidae; genus Homarus; species Homarus americanus. The sequence continues at coordinate 16,284 of NW_024740657.1, read as the reverse complement.
CACCCTCAGGCCTCCCAGGTACACCTCTGGCATTCGGTGCCTCAGGACACTCCCAGGGTAGCTCAGACACTCCCAGTAACACCTCAGACACTCCCAGGTGCACCTGTGACACTCCCAAGTGCACTCCTGACACTCTCAGGCACATCTGACGCTCCAGGGTACACCTCCGACACTCCCAGGTACACCTCTGAGCCTCCCAGGCACACTTCCACACACCCAGGTGCCTCTGACACTCCAGGTGCACCTCTCATACTCAGGACACCTCTGACACTTCCAGATACACCTCCTGACTCCCAGGTACAATGATCTACCAGGCCTCGGCCTCCCAGGCACACCTCATGCCCCAAGTACCTCCGTGCTCCCAGGTACACCTCAGACACTCCCAGGTACTACTCTGACACTCCCATGTACACCTCTGACACTCCCAGGTACACCTCTGACACTCCCAGTTACACCTCCGACACTCCCAGTTACACCCCTGACACTCCCAGGTACACCGCTGACACTCCCAGGTACACCTCTGACACTCCCAGGTACACCTCTGACACTTCCAGATACACCTCTGACACTCCCAGGTACACCAATCACACTCCCAAGTACAACTCTGACACTCCCAGGTACACCACTGACACTCCCAGGTACTCCTTTGACGCTGCCAGGTACTCCTCCGACACTCCCAGGAACACCTCTGACACTCCCAGGTACACCTCTGACACTCCCAGGTACACCGCTTACACTCCCAGGTACACCCCTGACACTCCCAGGTACACCGCTGACACTGTCAGGTACACCTCAGACACTGCCAGGTACACTTCAGACACTCCCAGGGACAGCTGAGACACTCCCAGTTACACCTCTATAACTCCCAGGTGCACCTGTGACACTCCCAAGTGCACCTCTGACACTCCCAGGTACACCAATCACACTCCCAAGTACAACTCTGACACTCCCAGGTACACCACTGACACTGCCAGATACACCTATGACACTCCAGGTACACCCCTGACACTCCCATTTACACCCCTGACACTCCCAGTTACACCTCTGACAATCTCAGGTACACCTCAGGCCCTCCCAGGTACACCTCTGACACTTGCAGTTACACCCCTGACACTTTCAGGTACACCCCTGACACTTCCAGGTACACCTCTGACACCTCCAGATACACCTCTGACACTCCCAGGTACACCAATCACACTCCCAAGTACAACTCTGACACTCCCAGGTACACCACTGACACTACCAGATACACCTATGACACTCCAGGTACACCCCTGACACTCCCAGTTACACCCCTGACACTCTCAGGTAAACCTCTGACAATCCCAGGTACACCTCAGGCACTCCCAGGTACCCCTCTCAAACTTCCAGGTGCACCCTTGACACTTCCAGGCACACCCCTGAAACTTCCAGGTACACCTCTGACACTTCCAGATACACCTCTGACACTCCCAGGTACACCAATCACACTCCCAAGTACAACTCTGACACTCCCAGTTACACAACTGACACTACCAAGTACACCTCTGACACTTCCAGGCACACCTCTGACACTCCCAGGTACACCTCTGACACTCCCAGGTACACCTCTGATACGCCCAGGTATACATCTGACACTCCCAGGTACACCGCTGACACTCCCAGGTACACCGCTGACACTGCAAGATACACCTCTGACATTCCATGTACACCTCAGACACTTCCAGGTAGACCTCAGACACTCCCAGGTACACCTCAGATACTCCCAGGAACACCTCTGACACTCCCAGGTACACCTCTGACACTCCCAGGTACTCCTTTGACGCTCCCAGGTACTCCTCCGACATTCCCAGGAACACCTCTGACACTCCCAGGTACACCTCTGTCACTCCGAGGTACACCTCAGACACTGCCAGGTACACCTCAGACACTACCAGGTACACCTCAGACACTCCCAGGTACAGCTCAGACACTACCAGGTACACCTTAGACACTCCTAGGTACACCTCAGGCATTTCCAAGTACACCTCTGACACTTTCAGGTACACCCCTGACACTTCCAGGTACACCCCTGACACTTGCAGGTACACCTCTGACACTCCCAGGTACACCAATGACACTCCCAGGTACACCACTGACACTCCCAGGTACACCTCTGACACTCCCAGGTACACCACTGACACTCCCAGTGTACACCGCTGACACTCCCTGTTATACCCCTGGCCTCCGGTACACCCCTGACCTCCCAGGTACCTCTGATATTCCCAGGTACACCTCTGACACTTCAGATACACCTCCGACACTCCCAGGTACCCTGATCGCCCAGGTATACCTCGGCTCAGGTACACCTCTGATGCTTCAGATACACCTCTGCCTCCCAGGTACACCTCAGGCCTGGTATCCTCTGACCTCCCAGGCTCCTCCCACACTCCCAGGAACACCCCTGACCTCTCCAGGTACACCCTGACACTCCCAGGTACACCCTGATACTCCCAGGTACACCCTGACCTCCCAGGTACCACTGACAATACTGGGTACACCTCAGACACTGCAGGTACACTTCAGACACTCCCAGGTACAGCTCAGACACTCCCAGTTACACCTCTATAACTCCCAGGTGCACGTTTGACACTCCCAAGTGCACCTCTGACCTCCCAGGTACACAATCCACTCCCAAGTACAACTCTGACACTCCCAGGTACACCACTGACACTGCCAGATACACCTATGACACTCCAGGTGCACCCTGACACTCCCAGATACACCTGACACTCCCAGTTACACCTCTCACAATCCAGGTACACCTCCAGGCACTCCCAGGTACACCTCTGACACTTGCAGGTACACCCTGACACTTCAGGTACACCCCTGACACTTCCAGGTACACCGGCCTTCAGATAAACCTCTGACCTCCCAGGTACACCAATCCACACTCCCAAATTGCAACTCTGACACTCGGTGCACCACTGACACTGCCAGGTACACCTCTTACCTCCTGGTTCTCCCCTGACCTCCCAGGTACACCTCAGACCTCCCAGGTACACCTCAGCACTTCAGGTGCTACTCTGACCTCCCAGGTACGCCTTCTGGCACTCCCAGGTACACCTCTGACACTCCCAGGTGCACCTCTGATATTCCCAGGTACACCTCTGACACTTCAGATACACCTCTGACACTCCAGGCAATCACCTCCCAAGTACAATCTGACCTCCCAGGTACACCACTGCACTACCAGGTGCACCACTGACACTACCAGGTACCGCTGACAGTCCAGGTGCACCTCTGACCTCCAGGTACACCTCTGACCTCCCAGGTACCTCTGGTGCCCGTGCCTCGGCACTCCAGGTACACCGCTGACCTCCCAGGTACCCTGCTGCAAGATACACCTCTAACATTCCATGTACACCTCAGACACTTCCGGTACACCTCAGACACTCCCAGGGACACCTCAGACCTCCCAGGTGCACCTCTGACACTCCCAGGTACACCCCTGACCTCCCAGTTACACCCTGACCTCCCAGTTACCTCTGACAATCCCAGGTACACCTCAGGCACTCCCAGGTACACCTCTGACGCAGGTACACCCCTGACACTTCCAGGTACACCCCTGACACTTCCAGGTACACCTCTGACACCCAGATACACCTCGGCACTCCCAGGCCAATCACACTCCCAAGTTACAACTCTGAGCCTCCCAGGTACACCACTGGCACTGCAGGTACACCTCTTACACTCCCTGGTTCTCCCCTGACCTCCCAGGTACACCTCAGACACTCCCAGGTACACCTCTGATACTTCTAGGTGCCTATGACCTCCCAGGTACGCCTCTGACACTCCCAGGTACACCTCTGACACTCCCAGTTACACCTCCGGCACTTCCTGTTGCTGACACTCCAGGTACACCCTGACCTCCCAGGTACACCTCTGTTATTCCCAGGTACACCTCTGACACTTCCAGATACACCTCATTCCAGGTATGCCCCTGATGCAGCTCAGGTATACCTCTGACCTCCCAGGTACACCTCTGATGCTTGATACACCTCTGAACTCAGGTACCTCTGATGCGCTAGGTAGCCTCTGACCTCCCAGGACACCGCTGACACTCCCAGGTACACCGCTGACACTGCAAGATACACCTCTGACATTCCATGTACACCTCAGACACTTCCCGGTACACCTGACACTCCCAGAACACCTCAGACACTCCCAGGTGCACCTCTGAGCCTCCCAGGTACACCTCTGGCCTCCCAGGTACTCCTTTGACGCTCCCAGGTGCTCCTCCGACACACCCAGGAACACCTCTGACACTCCCAGGTCACCTCTTACACTCCCAGGTGCACCTCAGACACTGCCAGGTACACCTCAGACACTGCCAGGTGCACCTCAGACACTACCAGGTACACCTCAGACACTCCCAGGTACAGCTCAGACACTCCCAGGTACACCTCAGACACTCCCAGGTACACCTCAGGCACTCCCAGGTGCACCTCTGACACTTCCAGGTACACCCTGACACTTCCAGGTACACCTGACACTTCCAGGTACACCTCTGACACTCCCATGTGCCAGTGACACTCCCAGGAAGACCACTGACCTCCCTGGTACACCTCTGACACTCCGGAGTGCACCAATGACACTCCCAGGTTGCACCTCTGACACTTCCAGGTACACCTCCTGAGCCTCCCAGGTACCTCTGACACTCCAGGTCACCTCCTGACATCTCAGAACACCTCTGACCTCCCAGGTGCACCTCTGACCTCCCAGGTTTACCTCTGACACTTCCAGGTTACACCACTGACACTTCCAGGTGCACCCATGACACTCCCAGGTGCACCATGACACTCCAGGTGAAACCCTCTGACACTCCCTGGTTACCTCTGACCTCCCAGGTGCACCATGACACACTCAGGTACCCACCTCCCAGGCTCTCAGGAACACCTCTGACCTCCCAGGTACACCTCTGACACTCCCAGGTACCTCTGACACTTCCAGGTACACCAATGGCCTCCCAGGTACACCTCTGAGCCTCCCTTGTACACCTCTGACACTCCCAGGTCACCTGTGACACTCAGGTACACCTCTGACACTCCCAGGTACACCTCTGGCCTCCCAGGTACTACTCTGACACTCCCAGGTACGCCTCTGGCCTCCCAGGTACCACTCTGGCCTCCAGTTACACCTCCGGCCTCCCAGTTACACCCATGACGCCTCCCAGACACCGCTGACCCTCCCAGGTGCACCTCCATTCCCAGGTACCTCTGACACTTCCAGATACACCTCTGACCTCCCAGGTGCACCAATCACCTCCCAGAGTACAACTCTGACACTCCCAGGTACATCACTGGCACTACAAGTACACCTCTGACACTCCCAGGTACACCTCGACACTCCCAGGTACACCTCTGACACTCCTAGGTACACCCTCTGATGCGCCCAGGTATGCCTCTGACACTCCCAGCTACACCTCTGACACTTCCAGTACACCCTGACACTTCCAGGTACACCCCTGACACTTCCAGGTACACCAATGATGCTCCCAGGTACAACGCTGACACTCCCAGGTACACCGCTGACACTGCCAGGTGCACCTCAGGCACACCCAGGTAAGCTCAGACACTCCCAGGTAACACCTCAGACACTCCCAGGTGCACCTGTGACCTCCCAAGTGCACCTCTGACACTCCCAGGCACACATCTGACACTCCCAGGTACCTCCGACACTCCCAGGTACACCTCTGACACCCAGGTGTACACTTCTCACACACCCAGGTGCACCTTTGACCTCCCAGGTGCACTCTCCATGCTCCCAGGTGCACCTCTGACACTTCCAGATGCACACCTCTGACCTCCCAGGTGCAATGATACTACCAGGTACACCACTGACACTGCCAGATACACCTGACACTCCAGGTACACCCCTGACACTCCCAGTTACACCCTGAGCCTCTCAGTTACACTTCTGACAATCCCAGGTACACCTCAGGCACTCCCAGGTACACCTCTGACACTTCCAGGTACACCCCTGACGCTTCCAGGTACACTGACACTTCCAGGTGCACCTCTGACACTTCCAGGTACACCTCTGACACTTGATACACCTCTGGCCTCCCAGGTACACCAATCACCTCCCAAGTACAACTCTGACACTCACAAGGGACACCACTGACACTACCAGGTACACCTCTTACACTCCTGGTTCTCCCCTGACCTCCCAGGTACACCTCAGACACTCCCAGGTACACCTCTGTCACTTCCAGGTACTACTCTGCCACTCCCAGGTACCTTCTGACACTCCCAGGTACACCTCTGACACTCCCAGTTACACCTCGACACTTCCAGATACACCTCGACACTCCCAGGTACACCAATCACTCCCAAGTACAAATCTGAGCCTCCCAGGTACACCTTTGGCCTCCCAGGTACACCTCTGATGCAGCCCAGGTATACCTCTGAGCCACTCCCAGGTATGCCTCTGAGCCTCCCAGGTACACCTCTGATACGGAGTATACCTCTGACCTCCCAGGTACCACCATGACACTCCCAGGTACCACCAATGAGCACACCTCAGGTACACCTCTGAGACTCTCAGGGCACCTCTGACACTCCCAGGTGCCTCTGACACTCCCAGGTACACCTCTGACACTTCCAGGTACACCAATGGCCTCCCAGGTGCACCTCTGACCTCCCTTCTACACCTCTGACACTCCCAGGTACACCGCTGGCACCTCAGGTACACCTCGGCCTCCCAGGTACACCTCTGACACTCCAGGTACTACTCTGACACTCCCAGGTACGCCTCTGACACTCCCAGGTACACCTCTGACACTCCCAGGAACACCTCCTGACACTCCCAGGTGCACCTCTGACCTCCCAGGTACACCTCTGACACTTCCAGGTACACCCCTGACACTTCCAGGTCACACCCTGACCTCCACAGGTACACCAATGACACTCCCAGGTACACAGCTGACACTGCCAGGTACACCCCTCAGACACTGCCAGGTGCACCCTCAGACACTCCCAGGTAAAGCTCAGACACTCCCAGTAACACCTCAGACACTCCCAGGTGCACCTGTGACACTCCCAAGTGCACCCCTCCTGACCTCCAGGCACACCTCTGACACTCCCAGGTACACCTCCGACACTCCCAGGTACACCTCTGGCACTTCCAGGTACACCTCTGACACTCCCAGGTACCTCCCGATGCTCAGGTACACCTCCGATACTCCCAGGTACACCTCAGACACTCCTGGTTCACCTCTGACACTTCCAGATACACCTCTGACACTCCAGACACCAATGATACTACCAGGTTCTCTCATTCAGCACCCTCTGACCTCCCAGGTGCACCTCTGACACTCTCCAGGAACACCTGTGACACTCCCAGGTACACCTCTGACACTCCCAGGTACACCTCTGACACTTCCAGGTACAACCCTGACACTTCCAGGTACACCCCTGACACTTCAGGTACACCCCTGACCTCCCAGGTGCACAGCAATGACACTCCCAGGTACACCTCTGACCTCCTGGTACACCTCTGACACTCCCAGGTACACCAATGCACACACTCAGGTACACCTCTGACACTTCCAGGTACACCCTGACACTTCCAGGTACACCAATGATGCTCCCAGGTACACCGCTGACACTCCCAGGTACACCGCTGACACTGCCAAGTACACCTCAGACACTGCCAGGTACACCTCAGACACTCCCAGGTAAGTCAAACACTCCCAGTAACACCTCAGACACTCCCAGGTGCACCTGTGACCTCCCAGTGCACCTCTATCACTCCCAGGCACACCTCTGACACACCTAGGTACACCTCCGACACTCCCAGGTACAACTCTGACACTCCCAGGTACACTTCTCACACACCCAGATACACCTTTGACACTCCCAGGCCTCTCATACTCCCAGGTACACCTCTGACACTTCAGATACACCTCTGACACTCCCAAGTACACCAATCAAACTCCCAAATTACAACTCTGACACTCCCAGGTACACCGCTGATACTACCAGGTACACCTCTGACCTCCAAGGTACTCCTTTCACGCTGCCAGGTACTCCTCTGACCTCCCAGGTACTCATTTGACGCTGCCAGGTACTCCTCGACACTCCCAAGAACACCTCTGACACTCCTAGGTACACATGACACCTCCCAGGTACACCCCTGACCTCCCAGACACTTCTCACACACCCAGGTGCACCTTTGACTCCCCAGGTGCACCTCATACTCCCAGGTACACCTCTGACACTTCACATACACCTCTGACACTCCCAGGTACACCAATGATACTACCAGGTACACCTCTGACACTCCCAGGTACACCTCCGATACTCCCAGGTACCTCCGATACTCCCAGGTACACCTCTGACACTCTCAGGAACACCTCTGACACTCAGGTACACCTCTGACACTCCCAGGTACACCTCTGACACTTCCAGGTACACCCCTAACCTTCCAGGTACACCCTGACCTCCCAGGTACACCAATGACACTCTCAAGTGCACCTCTGACCTCCAGGGTACACCAATGACACACTCAGGTACACCTCTGACACTTCTAGATACACCTCTGACACTTCAGGTACCAATGATGCTACCAGGTACACCTCCTGACCTCCCAGGTGCCTCCGATACTCCCAGGTACACCTCCGATGCTCCCAGGTACCTCAGACACTCCCTGGTTCACCTCTGACACTCCCTGGTTCACCTCTGAACTCCCTGGTACACCTCTGACACTCTCAGGTACACCTCTTACACTCCTGGTTTCTCCTGATACTCCCAGGTACACCTCCAGACACTCCCAGGTACACGTCTGACACTCCAGGTACTACTCTGACACTCCCGAGTACACCTCTGACACTCCCAGGTACTACTCTGACACTCCCAGGTACACCACTGACACTCCCAGTTACCTCCGACACTCCCAGTTACACCCCTGACCTCCCAGGTACACCCTGACACTCCCAGGTACACCTCTGATGCTCCCAGGTACATCTCTGACACTTCCGGATACACCTCTGACCTCCCAAGTGCACCTTCTTCCACTCCCAGTGCACCTCCGACACTCCCAGGTACACCCTGACACTCCCAGGTACACCTCTGATAATCCCAGGTACCTCAGGCACTCCCAGGTACACCTCTGACACTTCCAGGTACCCCTGACATTTCCAGGTACACCCTGACACTTCAGGTACACCTCTGACACTTCCAGATGCACTCTGACACTCCCAGGTACACCAATCCGCATTCCCAAATACAACTCACACCTCCCAAGTACACCACTGACACTACCAGGTGCACCTCCTGACACTCCCAGACACCTCTGACACTCCCAGGTACACCTCGACACTCCCAGGTACACCTCCTGATGCGCCAGGGTATCTCTGACACTCCCAGGTACACGCTGACACTGCAAGATACCTCTGCCATTCCATGTACACCTCAGACACTTCAGGTAGACCTCAGACACTCCCAGGTACACCTCAGACACTCCCAGGTACAGCTCAGACACTCCCAGGTACACCTTAGGCACTCCCAGGTACACCTCTGACACTTCCAGGTACACCCCTGACACTTCCAGTGCACCCCTGACACTTCAGGTACACCTCTGACACTCCCAGGTACACCAATGACACTCACAGGTAAACCTCTGACCTCCCTGGTACACTCTGACCTCCCAGTTGCACCAATGACACACTCAGGTACCTCTGTCACTTCAGGTAAGCTCAGACACTCCCAGTAACACCTCAGACACTCCCAGGTGCACCTGTGACACTCCCAAGTGCACCTCTGACCTCCCAGGCACACCTCTGACCTCCCAGTTACCTCCGGCACTCCCAGGTACACCTCTGGCACTTCAGATACACCTCTGACACTCCCAGGTACACCAATGATACTACCAGGTACATCTCGAGCCTCCCAGGTACACCTCCATTCTCAGGTACACCTCCGATACTCCCAGGTACCCTCTCTCATGCTCCCAGGTGCACCTCTGACCTTCCACTTACACCTCCTGACACTCCCAGGTACACCAATGTACTACCAGGTACACCTCTGGCACTCCAGGTACACCTCCGATACTCCCAGGTACACCTCCACGCTCCCAGGTACACCTCTGACACTCTCAGGAACACCTCTGACCTCCCAGACACCTCTGAACTCCCAGGTACACCTCTGACCTTCCAGGTTACCTCTGACACTTCAGGTCACCCTGACACTCACAGGTACACCAATGACACTCCCAGGTACACCTCTGACACTCCTTGGTACACCTCTGACAGTCCAAGGTACACCAATGACACACTCAGGTACACCTCTGACACTTCCAGATACACCTACGACACTTCCAGATACACCTCTGACACTTCCAGGTACACCAATGATACTACCAGGTACACCTCTGACACTCCCAGGTACGCCTCCGATTCTCCCAGGTACACCTCCGATACTCCCAGGTACACCTCAGACACTTCCTGGTTCACCTCTGACACTCCCTGGTTCACCTCTGACACTCCCTGGTACACCTCTGACACTCTCAGGTACACCTCTTACACTCCCTGGTTCTCCCCTGATACTCCCAGGTACACCTCAGACACTCCCAGGTACACGTCTGACACACCCAGGTACTACTCTGACACTCCCGAGTACACCTCTGACACTCCCAGGTACTACTCTGACACTCCCAGGTACACCACTGACACTCCCAGTTACACCTCCGACACTCCCAGTTACACCCCTGGCCTCCCAGGTACACCTGACCTCCCAGTGCCTCTGATACTCCCAGGTACACCTCTGACACTTCCGAGATACACCTCTGGCCTCCCAAGTACACGTCTTACTCCCAGGTACACCTCCGACACTCCCAGGTACACCCCAGCACTCCCAGGTACACCTCTCCACAATCCCAGGTACCTCAGGCACTCCCAGGTACACCTCTGACACTTCCAGGTACACCCCTGACATTTCCAGGTACACCCCTGACACTTCCAGGTACACCTCTGACACTTCCAGATACACCTCTGACACTCCCAGGTACACCAATCACACTCCCAAGAACACCTCTGACACTCCCAGGTACACCACTGACACTACCAGGTACACCTCTGACACTCCCAGGCACACCTCTGACTCTCCCAGGTACACCTCTGACACTCCCAGGTACACCTCTGATACGCCGAGGTATACCTCTGACACTCCCAGGTACACCGCTGACACTGCAAGATACACCTCTGACATTCCATGTACACCTCAGACACTTCCAGGTAGACCTCAGACACTCCCAGGTACACCTCAGACACTCCAAGGTACACCTCTGACACTCCCAGGTACACCTCTGACACTCCCACGTACTCCTTTGACGCTCCCAGGTACTCCTCCGACACTCCCAGGAACACCTCTGACACTCCCAGGTACACCTCTGACCTCCCAGGTACACCATGACAATCCCAGGTGCCCGCTGACACTCCCCAGGTACACCTCAGACACTGCACCAGGTACACCTCAGACTCTACCAGGTACCTCAGACACTCCCAGGTACCAGCTCGAACACTCCATGTGCACCTCAGACACTCTGGGTACACCTCAGGCCTCCCCAGGTGCCACCTCTGACACTTCAGGTACGCCCTGACACTTGGGTACACCCCAGACACTTCCAGGTACACCTCTTTCACTCCCAGAACACCTCTGACACTCCCAGGTACACCTCTGACACTCCCAGGTACACCTCCTGACAATTCAGAGTACACCTCTGACACTTCCAGGTACACCTGACCTCCCAGGTACACCAGCCAACCTCCCAGGTACACCTCTGACTCCTGGTACACTCTGGCCTCCAGTTACACCAATGACACACTCAGGTACACCTCTGTCACTTCCAGGTACACCCCTGACACTTCCAGGTACACCAATGATACTCCCAGGTACACCGCTGACACTCCCAGGTACACCGCTGTCACTGCCAGGAACACCTCAGACACTGCCAGGTACACCTCAGACATTCCCAGGTAAAGCTCAGACACTCCCAGTAACACCTCAGACACTCCCAGGTGCACCTGTGACACTCCCAAGTGCACCTCTGACACTCCCAGGCACACCTCTGACACTCCCAGTTACACCTCCGACACTCCCAGGTACACCTCTGGCACTTCCAGATACACCTCTGACACTCCCAGGTACACCAATGATACTACCAGGTACACCTCTGACACTCCCAGGTACACCTCCGATACTCCCAGGTACACCTCAGACACTCCCTGGTTCACCTCTGACACTTCCAGATACACCTCTGACACTCCCAGGAACACCAATGATACTACCAGGTACACCTCTGACACTCCCAGGTAAACCTCCGATACTCCCAGGCACACCTCCGATACTCCAAGGTACACCTCAGACACTCCCTGGTTCACCTCTGACACTCCCTGGTTCACCTTTGACACTCCCTGGTACACCTATGACACTCCCAGGTACTACTCTGACACTCCCAGGTACACCTCTGACACTCCCAGGTACACCACTGACACTCCCAGTTACACCTCCGACACTCCCAGTTACACCCCTGACACTCCCAGGTACACCTTTGACACTTACGGATACACCTCTGACACTCCCAGGTACACCAATCACACTCCCAAGTACAACTCTGACACTCCCAGGTACACCACTGACACTACCAGGTACACCTCTGACACTTCAAGGTACTCCTTTGACGCTGCCAGGTACTCCTCTGACACTCCCAGGTACACCTCTGATACTCCCAGGTACATCTCTGACACTTCCGGATACACCTCTGACACTCCCAAGTACACTTCTTACACTCCCAGGTACACCTCCGACACTCCCAGGTACACCTCTCATACTCCCAGGTACACCTCTGACACTTCCAGATACACCTCTGACACTCCCTGGTACACCAATGATACTACCAGGTACACCCCTGACACTCCCAGGTACACCTCCGATACTCCCAGGTACACCTCTGAGACTCCCTGGTACACCTCTGACACTCCCAGGTACACAAATGACACACTCAGGTACACCTCTTACACTTCCTGGTTCTCCCCTGACACTCCCAGGTACACCTCAGACACTCCCAGGTACACCTCTGACACTCCCAGGTATACCTCTGCAGCCAAGTGCACCTGTGACACTCCAGTGCCTCTGACACTTCCAGGTACACCTCCATTCCATGACAACTCCTGATGACCTCCCAGGTACACCACTGACCTCCCAGGTGCACCTCTGACACTCCCAGGTGCTACTCTGACACTCCCAAGTACACCTTTGACACTCCCAGGTACACCACTGACACTTCCAGTTACACCTCCGACCTCCCAGTTACACCCTGACACTCCCAGGTACACCCCTGACACTCCCAGGTACACCTCTGTACCCAGGTACACCTCTGACACTTCCGGATACACCTCTGACACTCCCAGGTACACCAATCACACTCCAAGTACAACTCTGGCCTCCCAGGTACACCACTGACACTGCCAGATACACCTATGACACTCAGGTACACCCTGACACTCCCAGTTACACCCTCTGGCCTCCCAGGTACACCTCTGACAATCCCAGGTAACCTCAGGCACTCCCAGGTGCACCTCTGACACTTCCAGGTACACCCCTAGGCACTTCCAGGTACACCCCTGACACTTCCAGGTACACCTCTGACACTTCAGATACACCCTCTGACACTCCCAGGTACACCAATCCACCTCCCAAGTGGCTCTGACACTCCCAGGTACACCACTGACACTACCAGGTACACCTCTGACACTCCCAGGCCTCTGACACTCCCAGGTACACCTCTGACACTCCAGGTACCTCTGATGCGCAGATATACCTCTGACATTCCCAGGTACACCATGACCTCCCAGGCACACCACTCTTTAGGTACACCTCCGGCTTGCTCCCAGGTACTCCTCTGAGCCTCCCAGGTACCTCTCAGCCTCCCAGTTACACCTCTGACACTCCCAGTTGTAAACCCTCCCAGGTACCTCCTGGCACTCCCAGGTACACCTCGACCTCCCAGGTAAACCTCAGACACTCCCAGGCCTCTGACACTCCCAGGACACCTCTGGCCTCCCAGGTGCCCAGACACTCCCAGGTCACACCTCTGACCTCCCAGGTACACCTCAGACACTCCCAGTTACCCCTGACACTCCCAGGTGCCTCGGCACTCCCAGGTACCTCGACTGCTCCCAGGTACACCTCCTGACACTCAGGGAACACCTCTGACACTCCCAGGTACACCTCAGACACTCCCAGGTACACTCTGACACTCCCAGGTACCTCAGACCTCCTAGTTACACCTCTGACACTCCCAGGTACACCTCATCACTCCTCAGGTACACCTCTGAGCCTCCCAGTGCTCCTCTGCTCCTGGTACCCCTGACCTCCCAGGTCACCTCAGACACTCCCAGGTACTCTCCTGACACTCCAGGTACACCTCTGACACTCTATGGTACCTCAGACACTCCCAGGTACACTTCTCCCTCCTAGGTACACCTCCCGGCCTCCCAGGTACACCTCTGACATCCTCAGGTACACCTAACCTCCCAGGTACACCTCCGACAATCCCAGGTACACCTTTGACACTACCAGGTACCTTCAGCCTCCCAGTGCACCCCTGGCACTCCCAGGTACACTTCTCATGCTCCCGGTGACACCTCAGACCTCCCAGGTACCTGGCACTCCCAGGTACACCCCTGACACTCCCAGGTACACCTCTGACCTCCCAGGTACTCCACTGGCCTCCCTGGGACACCTCAGGCACCTCAGGTACCTCTGACACTTCCAGGTACACCTCCTGACCTCCCAGGATCACCTCTGACACTCCCAGGTCCTGCCCACTCCCAGGTACACCCACTGACCTCCCAGGTACACCACTGGCACTCCCAGTGCACCTCTGAGCCTCCTGGTACTACTCTGAGACTCCCAGGTACACCTCAGACACTCCCAGGTACACCTCTGACACTGTGGTACTCCTCTTACTCCCAGGTACACCTGAGACACTCCAGGTACCTCAGACACTCCCAGGTGCCTCAGACAATCCTGGGTGCACCCCTGACCTCCCAGGTACACCTCTGACACTCCCAGGCACCTCCCCCAGCCTCCTGGTACACTCCCAGCACTCCCAGGTACACCTCTGGCACTCCCAGGTACACCTCTGCCTCCCTGGTACCTCTGACACTCCCAGGTACATCTCTGAGATTCACATGTGCACCTCAACACTCCCAGGTTCACCTCCGACCTCCCAGGTACACCTCTGTCCTTCCTGGTGACCACCAACTGCTCCAGGTGCACCACTGGCACTTCAGGTGACACCTCAGACTCTCCCAGGTACACCTCAGAACCTCCCAGGTACACCTCAGACACTCCCAGGTGCACCTCAGACACTCCCAGGTTCACCTCTCACACTCCCAGGTACCTCAGGCTCCCAGGTACACCTCTGACACTCCCAGGTTGCCCCCGACCTCCAGGTCACCTCTGACACTCTATGGTACACTCAGGCTCTCCCAGGTACACTTCTCAAACTCCTCAGGTGCACCTCAGGCACTCTGGGTGCACCTCTGGCCTCTGGTACCTGACACTCCCAGGTACCTCCGACAATCCCAGGTGCCTCTGTGCTCCCAGGTCACACCGCTGACACTCCCAGGTACACCCTGGCATTCCCAGGTCACCTCTCATGCTCCCAAGTACCTCAAACACTCCCAGGTGCACTGGCACTCCAGGCACCCCCTGGCACTCCCAGGTACACCACTGACACCCAGGTGCTCATGACACTCCTGGTGCCACCTCAGACACTTCCAGGTGCCACCTCTGACACTCCAGGTGCTCTCTGACCTTGCGGTGCACCTCTGACCTGCCAGGTGCCTCTGAACTTGAGTACACCTCAGGCTGCTCCCAGCTTCAACCTCTGACACTTCCAGGTACACATCTGACCTTCCAGGTACACCTCTGCTCCCAGGCACCAATGACACCCCAGGTACACCTTTGACACTCCAGGTGGCTCAGGCATTCCAGGTACCTGGTTGCAGCTCCCAGGTCCTCAGACACTCCCAGGTATGCCTCTCGAACTCCCAGGTGCCTCAAGGGCTTGCTCCCAGGTACCTCTGGCCTGCCAGGTACCTCCGACACTCCCAGGTGCACCTCCCAGGCCTCCCAGGTACTCCTCTGACACTCCTGGAACACCTCCTGACACTTCCAGGTGCACCTCAGACACTCCCAGGTACACCTCAGACACTCCCAGGTGCCCCTCCAAGACTCCCAGATGAAGCAATCAGAT
>NW_024740656.1:0-11844 GCF_018991925.1 Homarus americanus | reverse complement strand
TGGACACCCCCAAGTGTCACCTTTGTGTTCATGTAAACTTTCCCGTCTCTTGGTTTACAGGTGTGGGAACTGCGATGCTCTCACACACACACAGTTTCCGTCTCCACTCCTCCGCCGACTCAAGGCTCTCGGAGTTCCTGCACCCGAGCTCCTCAGTGTTTACACAACATTCATACTTCCCAAGCTCACCTATGCCTCCCCCACCTGGTCTTCCTCCCTAAATGCCACACAACGTAAACACCTAGAAAAAGTGCAAAAGAGGGCATGCAAGATTATTCTCTCCCCTTCCTACTCCACATATCAAGAAGAGTTCAACACACTGACCCTTTCGACTCTCACTGACGATCACCACGACCTTATCTGCAAATTTGGTAAGAAGCTTCTATACCATCCTCGACACCGGCTCCTACTACCACCTGAGATCCCTAGCCCGAGAATTGCTGTTCGACACCACAACCGCATCCAGCCCATACGTGCACGAACTGATCGCTATAAGAACAGCCCAGTCCCAACCATTGTAAAAATTATCAATAACTTGTTATAAACCAGTGTATTCACTCCCAGTAAATACTACTCCTTGCACTATCACTATGTTGTAATGCACTGTAGTTTGAGCTTTTTCCCATCTATTGTATATATCTTATTTGTATCACTTATATGTTACTTGTATATTATTTGTAATTTGAAACCCATTCACAAATATGTAACTGGATATTTTCAGCCTTCCTGGCTGCCAAGCTCTTTCAATAAACCATTAATTATTATTATTATTATTATCATTACACACTTTTACACACACACACACACACACACACACACACACACACACACACACACACACACACACACACTACCATACGCATACACGCACTACCACACGCATACACGCACTACCACACACACACACACACACACATTCTTTTATTATTATAAATTAGACAAAGATCAAGAGAATTGTATCGACAGTGACTGATTTTGTTTAAAATAATAACGGTGATAATAACAGCAGTAACACAAATATGTATTAATATATGTATCTTATCACGATATAAAACATAATCCTCACATTGATATTAATCGCATCATAGGCCCGTGTAGCAGGGAACATGTTGTACATGGGTATGGGGGTCTGGTACTGGTGATTTAAATTTGTCAGGCCAGAAGCGGTCGAGGAGGGTGTTTTTGAGACCCATGGTGAGGACGACAAATAACGTTATTAGTGAGACCCAAACACTGCAGTGCCACCAATTCACTGCGTGGCCACCCAATGGTTTGATAAGGTTCTGTAACCTTTTTAAAATATCCTTCAGTGAAGGGCGAAGGTGGGGCACAGGGTGTAGCATCTCGAGTGCCACTTCACTTACTTCCAGGGGCAGGTCTCTCCGTGAAACGGTCGTATCTTCAAACATTCGACCTATTGCGTAAATATCCGAAGCCGCCCTGCTTGGGAGGCCTTCCTCAAATACTTCTGGGGAAAACATGGAACAAGATTTATATTTGGTGTAGTTACGCTGCGTGTCGCCGATTTTGTTGGCCCACCCGAAACCAACCAGAGAAACTTTTATTGTCCCGTTTTTTTTGTTTTCCTTCACGAGCATATTACTACTATGAATAGCCCCGTGAATAAATCCTGCCCGATGGATGGCCATTGCACTTTCAATCAAACTAACGAAAGTTTCTATGCATTTTCTTGGGTTACAAGCCTTAACATATTGATCGAAATGTTTCCCACTTACAAACGACATTATAAAGGCCGGCTCATCCGGGCACACATAAATTAATTTTGGGGCGCCTCCAGCCCCGTCCAGTGTCTGGAGGACATTCTGCTCATAGTCCAAAGGTTTATCATTATTCTTCGCACTTTTTAGACAAACCAATTTATTTTTTATTTCGATTAAATCAACAACTCGGGACATATTATCCTCGAGCACATCGTGCAGCTCACTGGAACTAACCAGACGGTCAAGCTTTTCAGATGAAATAATTTTATGAGCAACCATTTTTTATCTTGTCAAGAATAATTACACAAGGGAGCGTGTTGACTTACCACCGACATGACACCCTGTAGCACACAATAAAGACAGGTTGGAACACTGCTGTGTCAAATGATGTAGCACTTATTATATAAGGGAGAAATAATAATGGTGTTGTAATGAAGATGTTGTACTGTGTTGTAGTGAGGGTGTGGTATTGGTGTTGTAGTGAAGGTGTAGTACTGGTGTTGTAGTGAAGGTGTAGTACTGGTATTGTAGTGAAGGTGTAGTACTGGTGTTGTAGTGAAGGTGTAGTACTGGTATTGTAGTGAAGGTGTAGTACTGGTGTTGTAGTGAAGGTGTAGTACTGGTATTGTAGTGAAGGTGTAGTACTGGTTTTGTGGTGAAGGTGTAGTACTGGTGTTGTAGTGAAGGTGTAGTACTGGTGTTGTAATGAAGATGTTGTACTGTGTTGTAGTGAAGGTGTAGTACTGGTGTTGTAGTGAAGGTGTAGTACTGGTGTTGTAGTGAAGGTGTAGTACTGGTGTTGTAGTGAAGGTGTAGTACTAGTATTGTAGTGAAGGTGTAGTACTGGTTTTGTGGTGAAGGTGTAGTACTGGTGTTGTAGTGAAGGTGTAGTACTGGTGTTGTAGTGAAGGTGCAGTACTGGTGTTGTAGTGAAGGTGTAGTACTGGTGTTGTGGTGAAGGTGTAGTACTGGTGTTGTGGTGAAGGTGTAGTACTGGTGTTGTAGTGAAGGTGTAGTACTGGTGTTGGAGTGAAGGTGTAGTACTGGTGTTGGAGTGAAGGTGTAGTAATGGTGTTGCAGTGAAGATGTTGTACTGGTGTTGTAGTGAAGGTGTAGTACTGGTGTTGTAGTGAAGGTGTAGTACTGGTGTTGTAGTGAAGGTGTAGTACTGGTGTTGTAGTGAAGGTGTAGTACTGGTGTTGTAGTGAAGATGTTGTACTGGTGTTGTAGTGAAGGTGTAGTACTGGTGTTGTAGTGAAGGTGTAGTACTGGTGTTGTAGTGAATGCGTAGTACAGGTGGTGCAGTGAACGTGTAGTACAGGTGTTGTAGTGAACGTGTAGTTCAGGTGTTGTAGTGAACGTGTAGTACAGTTGTTGTAGTTTAGATTGTTGTGGTAGTGAGTAAATACCAATTGGTAGTATTGGAACGTGAAATTACCAAAATTAATTGGGAGTGAATAATGTAGTACAGAGTGTGTAGTGAACGTGTAGTATTGGTGTTGTAGTATACGTGTAGTACAGGTGTTGCAGTGAACGTGTAGTACAGGTGTTGTAGTAAACGCGTAGCACAGGTGGTGTAGTGAACGCGTAGTACAGGTGTTGTAGTGAACGTGTAGTTCAGGTGTTCTAGTGAAGGTGTGGTACTGGTGTTGTAGTGAAGATGTAATACAGGTGTTGCAGTGAACGTGTAGTACAGGTGTTGTAGTGAACGTATAGTACCAGTGTTGTAGTGAACGTGTAGTACAGGTGTTGTATTGAACGCGTAGCACAGGTGGTGTAGTGAGCGAGTAGTACAGGTGTTGTAGTGAACGTGTAGTACAGGAGTTGTAGTGAACGTGTAGTACAGGTGTTGTAGTGAACGCGTAGTACAGGTGGTGTAGTGAAAGTGTAGTGCAGGTGGTGTAGTGAACGTGTAGTACAGGTGTTGTAGTGAACTTGATGCAAATTGCAAGGTCTTTATGGTAATGAACAGGTAGTACGGTGTGGTAAAGTGTAGTGCAGGTGGTGTAGTGAGCGAGTAGTACAGGTGTTGTAGTGAACGTGTAGTACAGGTGTTGTAGTGAACGCGTAGTACAGGTGGTGTAGTGAAAGTGTAGTGCAGGTGTTGTAGTGAACGTGTAGTACAGGTGTTGTAGTGAACGTGTAGTACAGGTGTTGTAGTGAACGTGTAGTACAGGTGTTGTAGTGAACGTGTAGTACAGGTGTTGTAGTGAACGTGTAGTACAGGTGTTGTAGTGAACGCATAGTCCAGGTGGTGTAGTGAAAATGTAGTTCAGGTGTTGTAGTGAATGCGTAGTACAGGTGGTGTAGTGAAAGTGTAGTACAGGTGTTGTAGTGAACGTGTAGTACAGGTGTTGTAGTGAAGGTGTAGTACTGATGTTGTAGTGAGCGTGTAGTTTAGGTGTTGTAGTGAAAGTGTAGTTCAGGTGTTGTAGTGAACGTGTAGTACAGGTGTTGTAGTGAACGTGTAGTACAGGTGTTGTAGTGAACGTGTAGTACAGGTGTTGTAGTGAACGCGTAGTACAGGTGGTGTAGTGAAAGTCTAGGGCAGGTGTTGTGTTAGTTAAGCTTCAGAACTATGCGGCATTCAGTGACTGTTGCCTCAAATTCATTATCTTCGACTGATATTAGCACTGCTTGCCTGGACTCGGATGCAGTCGCTCTTTAGAGGTTGTAAAGGTAAGCCATTATTATTATTATTATTATTATTATTATTATTATTATTATTATTATTATTATT
This sequence comes from Homarus americanus, assembly GCF_018991925.1. Taxonomy (NCBI): domain Eukaryota; kingdom Metazoa; phylum Arthropoda; class Malacostraca; order Decapoda; family Nephropidae; genus Homarus; species Homarus americanus. The sequence goes on along the minus strand of NW_024740656.1, from coordinate 7,383 downwards.
ATTTTATTTAATATATGTTTCCTTTAAGACCATGGAATTCATACCAACGACAAGAGGAGGCAGAAGGCTTTTGCTTGACGGCTACGCCTACATCGTTGATAAACGGAAAGACAATGTAATATGCCAGATGAAATTCAATGTGGACAAATGTAAAGTACCTAGTCTAGGAGATGTAAACAGAGAAACAAGATATCAGATGAACAACGATGTTATAGAGAAATTCGAATGTGAGAAAGGTTTAGGAGTAATGATAAGTAGGAATCTGAAGCCAAGCAAACAATGCGTATTTGTTCGAAACAAGGCTAATAAAGTACTTGGGTTTAGACAAGGGTGTTAGTTACAAGACTAGAGAGATCATCCTAAAACTATATCCTGCGCTAGTGACGCCTCACTTGGATTACGCAGTTCAATTCTGGTCACCGTATTACAGAATGGATATAGAATCCCTAGAAAGAATTCACAGGAGAATGACAAGACTAATCATGGGCATGAGGAACTTTGAGTACAGAGAAAGGTTAAAGAATCTTAATTTGCACTCCCTCAAGAGACGTAGAGTGAGGGGCGATATGATAGAGGTGCATAAATGGAAGTCAGGGATAAGAAAAGGGACATTACAAGGGTACTAAAACTATCCAACCAGGAGAGAATTCGTAACAATGGTTTTAAATTAGACAAATTTAGATTTAGGCGCGAAATAGGTAAACATTGGTTCAGAAATAGAGTATTGAATGAATGAAACAAGCAACCAAACATCATCATTAATTCGAATACGCTGGATAGCTTCAAACATAGGTTGGATAGATATATGAGCAATAGGGGTTGGGTGTAAATGGGACTGCCCAGTCTGGGCCAATAGGCCCGCTGCAGTTTTCTCCATTTTTATGTTATTATGTTCTTGTAACTTGTTGCCCTACTCATCATCCATCATCACCTCATATAACACCATCCATCATCACTACATATAACACCATCCATCATCACTACATATAACATCATCCAGCATCACTACATATAGCATCATCCAACATCACTACATATAACATCATCCATCATCACTGCATATAACATCATCCATCATCACTACATATAACACCATCCATCACCACTACATATAACACCATCCATCATCACTACATATAACATCATCCATCATCACTACATTTAACACCATCCACCATCACTAAATATAACACCATCCATCATCACTACATATAACAACATCCATCATCACTACATATAACAACATCCATCATCACTACATATAACATCATCCATCATCATCTTTCCTATATACATCTATCCATCCACCCACTATTATACTTATCCATCATCTACCTATAACACTACCCATCATCACTACATACCAGCATCCATCATCACTACATATAACACCATCCATCATCACTACATATAACACCATCAATCATCACTACATATAACACCATCCATCATCACTACATATAACACCATCCATCATCACTACATATAACACCATCTATCATCACTACATATAACACCATCCATCACCACTACATATTACACCATCCATCATCACTACATACTACACCATCCATCATCACTACATATAACACCACCCATCATCACTACATATAACATCATCCATCATCACTACATATAACACCATCCATCATCACTACATATAACACCATCCATCATCACTACATATAACACCACCCATCATCACCACATATAACACTACCCATCATCACTACATATAACATCATCCATCATCACTACATATAACATCATCCATCATCACTACATATAACACCATCCATCATCACTACATATAACACCACCCATCATCACTACATATAACACTACCCATCATCACTACATATAACACCATCCATCTTCACTATAACACTACCCATCATCACTACATAACATCATCCATCATCACTACATATAACACCATCCATCATCACTACATATAACAACATCCATCATCACTACATATAACAACATCCATCATCACTACATATAACATCATCATTATCACTACATAACACCATCCATCATCACTACATATAACATCATCCATCATCACTACATATAACACCATCCATCATCACTACATATAACATCATCATTATCACCATATAACACCATCCATCATCACTACATATAACATCATCCATCATCACTACATATAACACCATCCATCATCACTACATATAACATCATCCATTATCACTACATATAACACCATCCATCATCACTACATATAACATCATCCATCATCACTACATATAACACCATCCATCATCACTACATATAACATCATCCATTATCACTACATATAACACCATCCATCATCACTACATATAACATCATCCATCATCACTACATATAACACCATCCATCATCACTACATATAACACCATCCATCATCACTACATATAACATCATCCATCATCACTACACATATAACACCATCACATCATCACTACATACCTTTCATCTCCATCATCACTACATATAACACCATCCATCATCACTACATACTGCTTTACCATCCATCATCTACATATAACTTTGCCATCCATCATCGCTACATATAACACCATCATCACTACATTTATAACATCATCCATCATCGCTACATATAACACCATCCATCATCACTTCATATAACATCATCCATGATCGCTACATATAACACCATCCATCATCACTACATTTATAACACCATCCATCATCACTACATATAAGATCATCCATCATCGCTACATATAACACCATCATCACTACATTTATAACATCATCCATCATCACTACATATATCATCCATCATCACTACATATAACACCATCCATCACCACTACATATAACACCACCCATCATCACTACATATATCATCCATCATCGCTACATATAACACCATCCATCACCACTACATATAACACCACCCATCATCACTACGAGATAGGTAAAGTAGTTTCCGAGATTCTCGTGCGGACACACAATAAATGTATATATATATGTAACCGGTCGGAATTTGCTGGACTTTAATTTCTCACTTGACTTGGGGTTTATTAAAATTTAATAGATGGTAAAGGCAGTGGAAGCGCCCCTTTGAGAAAAATCCCGAACCAGCACAAGAACACTTAAATCTACTACACAAAATGAACTATCCGTGACCCGTGGAAGGATAGCGTCTGTGACTGGGATGAATGAGACACACTGTAAAATTTAGACACTTATATTCCCTCCAACACTACAAACACAATCAAATAATGGTACACCAATATGCGCACCTCTTAACTTAAACTTAAAACACTACTCTGGGGAATAAAAGTTATAAATGACATAGAAATTATTAGAAACACAGGCAACAATAAATTTGAAGTATTAAGAAATGTTGCTTGCACACAAGAAACAGGCCTCTTAAGGGCTTTCACAAAATAATATCAGTCACTTAGGAAATGGTATTAAAAAATAAGAAATTAACTACTCTACAATGAATAGGCCTTAAGGGCTTTCAACAAAATTATAGCACCCCAACAGATGGCTTTCAACAAAATTATAGCACCCCAACAGATGTACACTTCCTAACCTAACCTAACCACTACTCTGGGGAACAAGGTTATACCTGAGATCAGAATTATGAAGAACAATTAGAGGCATTAAAAGAATCAAATCACAGTATCACTCTGGTTCCACTTAATGGCACAAACATTCAAAAAAACACTACTATCAAAATTATTTAAGAAATATTAAACTACACACGTCAAGATAATATCAGTCTGAGGAATGGTGTTAACTACACCCGTAATAAGGAAGATAAAATGTTCCTCTAGGTATCTCCTAGAATCCTAGACTCACGGTCTCAGTGTGTGACCATTAATATACTCAGATAGCCCCAGTGTACTCCCAGTGCGTCCATAGGCAGGAAGAGAGTGAGCCAATCAGACCCTGTGCAGTTGAGAGGAGCTTTAGCTTCCCGTTAGCAAGAGGGTTTCACTAAGCGGCTCTGGACATGTGGTGTTGTGAGCCGACGTCCGCTGGGCACCCAGACGGCTAGATTCCCTCAAGAGATCCTTTGGTACCCCGCTAAACAGTGACAGGCCTACTCTGATCGGTCCAATGGCGACAGTCGCCACCCTCAATCATCAACGGCAGTCTCAAACGGCAGTCAATCTCTCGCAGTCAAACTCCGGTCAACTCCAGTCAACTCCAGTCAACTCCAATCAAGTGGGTTCTGACGGAAACCCTGAAATGAACTCACTGTTAGCTCTAGTTAACTTTACCACTGCCCTATCTAACCCTGTCTGAGATTGAATGAGACTTACTTGTTATACTGCAATAGCGCAGCACAGGTGACTAGGCCACGTGACTATTTCTGATGGACGCGCGGAACGTCTTGTCTGTGTGACTGCTCTCCGGGACTGGGCTAGCCAGCGTCGTGTCTCCCCAAGGCGCTAGCTTGGGCCTACGTGATATATTTACCGCCTAACTAATAACTCCTTGGGACACCCGTAACATTATTCAGACTGCTAAACGATCTATAATAATTTCAAATTCAATAATAGTCCCTTAACTGCATGAATCGCATCATTATTAATTCGGTAAATTACATTTAATATCATATAGGCCTAGTTCCGCAGTCTCTCGCTACGAGCAGGCAGCGCTCCCTCCCCTCAGATGACCTTGAACGCTCAGTATCACTCATGGCGGGGCATTTGAAATTACTCTGAAATTTCTGGATATCACATATATATATATATATATGTATATATATGTATATATATATATATATATATATATATATATATATATATATATATATATATATATATATATATATATATATATATATATATATATATATATATATATATATATATATATACATATATATATATACAGACGCTATCCTTCCACGGGTCACGGACAATTCATTTTGTATAGTAGATTTAAGTGTTCTTGTGCTGGTTCGGGATTTTTCTTAAAGGGGCGCTTCCACTGCCATTACCATCTATTAATTTTTAATAAACCCCAAGTCAAGTGAGAAATTAAAGTCCAGCAAATTCCGACCGGTTACAAATGGTAGCAGAGCGTAGTTTTAATGTCGTGACTGATAGTACTGTGGTTGGGATAATGAACGCTATCATGTGTTGGTTAGTAATGATAGGGATTGAACTCGCACTGATGCTCATCCTTGTGCCCGGACTGAGTTGGTTAGGCTTGACAGTAGAGATGTGTATGAGGAGGAAGAGAGACGGCCGCGGGACCTTGGTACAGCTGAGAGAGGAGTTCGGAGACCTAAAGAGGGATTATCAAGCACAGGTAAACAGGTTCAAGTGGGAGTCTCAGGCACACATTCAACGGTTCAGGGAAGAAACAAGGGGTGAATGTCAGGCACACGTCCAGCAGTCAAGGAAGTGTGAGGTCCAAGTGGGAAATATAGGGGTACGTAAGTAGTTCAGAGAGGTTGATCGAGCCCTCCAGCTGAGAGACAAGACGAAGCCGACCGATTACAGTTTAGGGTGCATGGTAATGAGAAAAGGCAGGTTGTAGGGGGTGAGTTGGAGGAGTTGTGAGTAGGGCAGAGGGGATTGGAGAGATGGTTAGGTCAGAGATGTGCGTTGAGTAGTGGTTGCTGTCATGAGCGGGATTGAGTTGCTGTCATGAGCGGGATTGAGAGTACGGTTGTAATGTCCAGGGCCTCACTAAGATGGACTGGTACATTTTCAGAGGGTTGGTCTGCCGGCATGAGGTTCGGAGACGTGGACTGAGTATTTTTTTGACACTGGTTCCTCTTAGCTCAAGGGCCAGGCAAAAGGAGAGCATGTTTGTTTTGGACTGAGTATTGTTTTGACACTGGTTCCTCTTAGCTCAAGGGCCAGGCAAAAGGAGAGCATGCTTGTTTTGGACTGTGTATTTTTTTTGACACTGGTTCCTCTTAGTTCAAGGGCCAGGCCAAAGGAGAGCATGTTTGTTTTGGGCTGGTATTAATTTTGACATTGGTTCTCTAGTTAAGGGCCAGGCAAAAGGGGAGCGTGATGTTCTGGTTGGATTGAGTTGGGCTAGGAAGAAATGGAGTTGCTAGCTGCGAGTGGAATAGTACAGAGTTGAAGGTGGGTTCTAAGTTGTTCTCTCAGCACATGAGGGCAGTGCTGTCTTTTTTAGGGGGGTCGAGTGTTAGCGGGAGAGAAAAGGAGAGAAGAGAAGACAAATGCTGCATTTAGCACGCTAAAGGGGTGAGGTGCAGTCCTTAGAACAAAATTTTAGGGGGGTCGTATGCATGTTTTCTCAGCACATGAGGACAGTGCTGTCTTTTTTTAGGGGTGTCGATTGTAATATTCAGAAATTTCAGAGTAATTTTAATAAACCCAAGTCAAGTGAGAAATTAAAGTCCAGCAAATTCCGACCAGTTACATATATATATATATATATATATATATATATATATATATATATATATATATATATATATATATATATATATATATATCAGTGTCTGTCATGGCGGCAGTGTTCAGAATAGTAAACTATTATAGAATGTTTCCTTTTATGATAATAGTATTGTAATGCTATTAAAAATAATGATAAAACAACAGAAACAGCACTAACACTAACAAGAAGATAATATTAATGATGAAAATAATAATATAACTACAATAATAATAATAAAATAGTAATATTAATAATAATAATAATAATAATAATAATAATAATAATGATAATAATAATAATAATAATATAACTACAATAATATTAAAAATAGTAACAACATTAATAATAATAATAACAACAAAAACAACAAATAACAATGACTAATGACAATAACAAGTGCATAACAAAGTTACATAAGGGGTCCCTCACATTACGGCCCAGAGTAGTGTAACTGACTCGGGTATGACGGGGAGCTCCTGGGAGGTGTAATAATTAATAATAATAATAATAATAATTAACGGTTTATTGAAAAAGTTCTGCAGCCCGAAGGCTGACAGTATACAGTGGACAAAAAATGACTTATTAGGCCTACATACAAAGATATGTGGTAGGTGGGTCGTTTAATAAAAGCTTTCATTACTGAAAAAAGAAGGAACACTAATTGAACATACAAATTATTATAGTTTACAGGTGGTGGCCCGGGCCTGTGCTGGTCTTGGAGACACCAGGTGGTGTGGTGTTCACGTGGTCTAGTAGCTCGTCCTCGGGTGTTGATATGATATGAATGACCCCAAGTGGTCATGGGGACACAGGGTGGTGTGGTGTTCACGTGGTATAGTGACTCGTCCTCGGGTGTTGATATGAAGGACCCCACGTGGTCATGGAGACATCGGGTGGTGTGGTGTTCACGTGGTGTAGTAACTCGTCCTCGGGTGTTGATATGAAGGACCCCACGTGGTC
>NW_024740655.1:1540000-1542081 GCF_018991925.1 Homarus americanus | reverse complement strand
AAGTAGATAACCAACTTTCCGGAAAGTAGATATTTCCCATTTTCTGTAATACAAATTTCCCGTTTTCTATGATAATCTACTTTGAAATTAGGTAATATTTCCCAAAATCGATTATCTACTTCCCTAAAGTCGATAATCTACTTTCTCCGAAAGTAGATAATCTACTTTTCGGGAAAATAAATAACCAACTTTCAGGAAAGTAGATATTTCCCATTTTCTATGATACAAATTTCCCGTTTTCTATGATAATCTATTTTGGAAAATTTGGTAAGGTATTTGCAAATGATAATCTACTTCGAAAAGTCGATAATCTACTTCCGAAAAGTCGATAATCTACTTTCTCGAAAGTAGATAATCTACTTTTCGGGAAATGAATAACAACTTTCCGGAAAGTAGATATTTCTATGTTTTTTTCTATGAAAGTAGATAATAACTTTCCAGAAAGTAGATATTTCCCATTTTCTGTAATGCAAATTTCCGTTTTTATGATAATAATCTACTTTGGAAAATTAGGTAATATTTCCAAAAGTCGATAATCTACTTCGAAAAGTCGATAATCTACTTTCCCGAAAAGTAGATAATCTACTTTTCGAAAAATAACCAACTTTCCCGAAAGTAGATATTTCCCATTTTCTTGTAAATTTCCGTTTTTTGGTAGTGATAACCTGAAGTAGATATTTCCCATTTTCTGTAATACAAATTTCCGTTTTCTGTGATACTTTGGAAAATTAGGTAATATTTTCCAAAAGTCGATAATCTACTTCCCGAAAATTCGATAATCTACTTTCTCGAAAAGTAGATAATCTACTTTTCGGGAAATGAATAACCAACTTTCCGGAAAGTAGATATTTCCCATTTTCTATGATATTTCTTTTCTATGATAGTAGATAACCAACTTTCCCGGAAAGTAGATATTTCCCATTTTCTGTAATGCAAATTTCCCGTTTTCTATGATAATCTACTTTGGAAAATTAGGTAATATTTACCAAAAAGTCGATAATCTACTTCCCCGAAAAGTCGATAATCTACTTTCTCGAAAAGTAGATAATCTACTTTTCGGGAAAGTAGATGACCAACTTTCCCGGAAAGTAGATATTTCCCATTTTCTATGATACAAATTTCCCGTTTTCTATGATATGTAGATAACCAACTTTCCCAGAAAGTAGATATTTCCTATTTTCTGTAATACAAATTTCCCGTTTTCTATGATAATCTACTCTGGAAAATTAGGTAATATTTACCAAAAAGTCGTTAATCTACTTACCCAAAAAGACGATAATCTACTTTCTCGGAAATTAGATAATCTACTTTTCGGGAAGTAGATAACCAACTTTCCCGGAAAGTAGATATTTCCAATTTTCTAGTATACAAATTTCCCGTTTTCTATGATAATCTATTTCGTAAAATTTGGTAATATTTCTCAAAAAGTCGATAATCTATCTTAATAAGATGACCGTTTTATTTTTAGGGAAAGGTGAAAATAGTCCATGAATGACTGTATTTTGAATTTGGAAACAAAGAAACTTTCAGGAGTTACTTCTTTTATTTTGTAATACATATGTTGTGCTCTGCAAGACTAGCTTTATGAGCACAAGTAGAAAATACATAAAAGTATTAAATTGATGCAGCTTCACTTTATGAAGACTTACATATTTCAATTAATCAAGTATATGTTTTAAGACCATCACATGTGATAGTGTTAATAAACACATATTTGATGTATTTGTTTTAAGACCATCATAAGATAGTCTTAAAACAAATACAGTATACATCAAATATATTTAAGACTCACATGATGGTCTTAACAAATACATCAAATATATTTAAGACTTGTGTGATAGTCTCAAACATATATTTGATGTACAGTATTTGTTTTAAGACCATCATGTGACAGTCTTAAACAAATATTTGAAGTATTTTGATATTTTATGTTATGAAGACTTACAAATATGTAAAACAATCTTTCACTAACTTGAGTTTGATAATGCTGTACATAGTTACTTTACTTGAAACATTTTTTAAACTAATGTACAGCTGTTAACCATGACAATGTCTTGCAACAAAGACTGAAAACACCAAAG